>NW_027180464.1:0-138228 GCF_040956055.1 Brachionichthys hirsutus
CTAGACAGTTTCCCAAGCTGTCTGTTAAATAAAATCAATCATGACAACGTAATGGCATTCCCTCTTGTGTGAAGTGTCGCTGTCTGTTGGAAACAGTTCAAAGAATGGTGGGATAGTTATGCACGTTGATCTCTGTGGCCTTTGCTGCTTGGAAAACACCTCCGTGTCTGCCCATCTGTGCCTGCCAAAGAGCATTGTCTGTGTGTGCAGGTCAGATCCACAGAGGAAGGAGGAGGCGGTGATACCAAAACATTCCAGTAAAAATGCTCCACAACGGAGACGACGTCCACTGCTGAAGTACAGCTGGACGGTGACAGTCGACAGAGGAGGACAGTTTACCAGCTGTCGGTTTTGTATGACGCCCCCCCCACACACACACACACATTGTCGTGGCTGTGAAAGACAAAGTTGTGAATAACTGCTCAACACAGATTGATTAATGCATTTCATGTGTTTTGTTTAATTCTGGTTTGGGCTATTTGGCGAAGGATTTTATCATGTTCACAAAAAAAAAGAGTTATTAGTCTCAGCCATAAACTGCTGTTGATGTGGTTTTCTATTTGTTTTCGTTTTGTGGCTTCCAAATAAAGAGGTCATGAGAGCTTCCGGGAGCGGTTTTCTTTTTCTTCAACTCTAGTTGTGTGTGCGCTAAATTGGGTGAGGTGATAGGACAATTCCATCCATAGTTTTAGTGTAGATCTTTATTTTTTGGATTGTGCTGTGACTTTCAAATATTAGAAGCAGGTAAAGAACAGAAAGAAGACAGAAAGAACATTTTCTGGTTCTGTTTCAATCAATCTGTTGGCCAGAGGTGAGTGGTGCTCTCTGCTATGAGACGGGATCAGTGGCTGCAGATACTGAACATGTTGCTTTGTTTTGATGGAAACGTTAGGCCATTACTGATAAAACATTTGCAACCCTCTCCCTCTGCTGGGACATTTGGGCTTCTGTTGAAGGGAAATCCGTGCAACCTTCTCTCTGGATTGCTTTACCACGTCTGCCACACAACTGCGATTGTCGGCCCCGTCACTATCAGATGTTTCATGTTGATCAGAGACGTCCCTGCAAAATATTTGCAAAATATATTTCTTACAATATACATTATATTAAACTCAACAAAACAATGGAAGGTCCATTTGACTAGGACACGGTACAGTGTATGTGGACATGAAATTTAACATAAAATCTGAGGTGACAATTTTTCTCGTCGGAATTTCAACAATGTCCAAATGTTGCCCTTTATTTAATAGGGAGTATCGGAAATCCAAAACAGGAAATGCACAATGTCCTCCCCGCAGTTTTAAAAGAGACCTCAAAGCCCTGAAGCATGTTAGAGCGCATGCTTCTCAGCCTGCAGGAAGCCTCCAGCTATCCACAAAAACCGCACAATTAGCACACAATAACATCTACAACAGGGGTGCGCAATACGTCGATCGCGATCGACCGGTCATTCATGATCCCATCATACAGTAAAAAATAAAATAATGTAAAATGTAAATGAAAAAAATGACTCATTTTCTCTGTTAACTCCAAATGAAAATGCATCCTGTTGTCCCAGAGTCATTTGAAGGATGCCGTTCCAGCTGCAGCGAGCTGTTGGCTAACATTCCTACCTGCCATAGAAGCACTTTGCAGTTCTCAATAACGAGGCCCGTCCACAGGGGCCGGCTGGCTGACTTTACACACATACAGCCTGAATCATGCCCTGGAATGTTTGACTACGTAAAGCATGATGTTTGACTTCACTGCCTGTGATTTTACATTTACAGCACAAGTTAGAATGAAACAGTAACATCCAATCTGATATGGTGTTTTCCTTGCTTTGGACATGCTGATAGGCTGATCCGTTTGAAGTGTGAACAGAGCCTGCCGGGCTGTTTCCCTCTGCTTCCAGGCTTTAGGCTGAACAATGCAGCTTTTGTCTCTACCTCTATACACTTGTCCTGTATGCAGCCTGGTATTCCCTCGCTCATCTCATTATGAACAAGAAAATCCATTTAAATATTTTTCCACAATGGCAAACAATTTGTTTAAGTAACATTTATGCAAATTAGAACCAATAAATGTGACATCTTTAATTTACTTGACTGAGAAATCAACTTTTTTTTTTTTACTGCACTCTGGACTGGCTCATTCTACCAAATAAATAATTTTACTTAGTACGTCAATCCCTCCTGTTGTTTGTACTTCTGTCCCTTTAGTTTTGTGAAATTGTAAAACCATGAAACATTTTGACATTTGAGTATTATTGTGGTAGTAAAAAATATGACTGACCCTTCCTCCATTGGTTCAATCCTTTATCCTCAGATACTCTTCTCAAGAAAGTTTTCACCCTCTATATTCTAGCTTTAAACCTTTCCACCCCTGGTGCCCGTGTCCTTACCATGGACCCCCATGTGCAACCATTCCTTGTGTGACATGATGGATATACACAACTTCTGTTTATCTTACCAGGGCTCTCAGTGCTCTGCTGATGGGTTAAGGAAAAGCTGGAGGAAGGAAGGAAAGGCGAAGAAGTCATTCTTTCCAAGCTTTCAGGACCAGACTGAGAACAAGTTGTTTTGGGGGGTTGTCTACCCAACATGAGAGACATCTATTGTCAGAGGAGTTCCAGAGGATGGGGGGGCTTTTTGGGCATCTACTTGTATGGAGAGGGGACATGGGAGTGGGAGTAAAATTTGAATTTCTGCTAAACTACGTCACACCAGCAGGGAATGTGACAAAGAGACACTTTGATAGCTACATGGGACCAGAGATTGAGCGTAGCTTCTCCATGGTGATTATATGTATTAGGGGGCATTAATCATTGCTAATCTATTCACGGACATGTTTTGTCATTTCAAGAACCACTTTAGAGAGAATAAAGTTTTTTGTTCTGTCTAAAATTTGAATCTAAAAAAAACTTATTTTCCTAAAGCTGGTTGAACACAAATGCAAAGATAGAAAAAAAAAAACATTCAGATATAGAGCTCTGGTTCCAAAACCAGAACAGTCAGTAAGAGCAGTCAGAAAGAACAGGCAGAAAGAACAGGGCTCAATCTGAAAAAAAACCCAAACAAACTGGCAAATAGGATCAAATACAGAAAACATGAATTACTGTACAGTACAAGGTAAATGGCTTGGTTGAATATATTTAACAATGTGACAATGAAAGGTGAAACCAAACCAAATTTAAAAAGAACTTAAAAAGAAACGAGTGGTTCATTAAAAATGATTTCCTAACGTTCCTGCTTTGGGTCCCTCTGCCAACTGGAGTGAATGTGTCACGGATGAAAGAGAAATAAAGTAGTCGTTTTATGCTTAACCTTGTTGTATGAGTAAATGCAAAAACAAGAATGTTTTATCAAGTGACCAGAGGTTCAGAACAGGATTTCCCATGATTGAAATGACAGTTTCCCTTTGCAAGGAACAGATGAGATGGGGAGGATGAGGTACAAGGCAAGGAAGGAAATTTGGTAGATATTGTTCAGGACTGCAGTTGGTGTGTTTCATTGTTACTGAAGTGGCTGAGGTAATGGGAGAGCATGGCTCAATGTGTGAGACGGTGTTAATGTAAAAGGCATGGAAAACCCAAATGACTCATGAAAGGTCATGAATAATCAGGAATGGTGAAAATTGTCTTCAGTTGTTTTTGTCTCCATCCCTCTCAAACACACACACACACACACACAAACACATGCACACACACATTGTTTAAGATCTAGTTTTGTTTTGTTTTTAGCACATATATATATCTTGTGTATCCAAAAAAGTAACTGAATGATATAATATAAAATGACACAAACCTAATGGTTGTCTGTCTGTCTGTGTGTGGCCATGAATTGGCGGCTTGTCCAGAAAGCGGTTAAAAAGATAAATGAAATGGAGGAGATGTAATGTTTCACACTGAAATGAAGTTTCATTTATTAATGTAATACTTGGGTAAAATAGAACACAGAGGTGAGGTGTTTATCATGGCTACAGCCCTACAAAAAACGTGTTCATTTTTTTCTGTCTGTGACGTTGCGTAACATCCCCGGAAGTACAGTGGGAAGCTGAATGACCATGACCAAAACAAATATGGCGGCCAGCTAAGCGACGGTAAAATTATCAATCGTATTGCTGTGTTTGTCGGTTTTAAATACTACATATTTTTAGAAAATTTGATTTTAACTCATGGGGATGTTTGTGTGGCACTTTCTGAACGGAAAGGCAAAAAAAAAAAAAAAACGAAAAACTAACGGAAGTGCCTTCCTCGTTTGAACCTAAACATCCGTCTCTCCGTAGCGCGTGCTTGTTAGCTCCGTCAACCGAGCAGATAACAGGGACGAATTTAAAGTAATTCTTTAATTAAATGTAACGAACAATGGCGTTAATTCCCGTTGTTTGTGGCACGGGACAAGCTAACGTTTGCATGTCTCGCCATAAGCAAATAAAGAAGACGTGGACTTTGCGCAGGGGACGAGCTGGGAGCACCGAGAGGCGAAGCGAGGTCATCTAACGATATTTCTGCCACCATGGGTTTGCTTAACCTCGTAATATCCAGCGTAGGAAAATGTCTGGACGCAGTTTGCTTCATGCTGGATGTCAATTTTCTCATCGTCCACACGGTGGTTCGAACTATCCTGGCGGCTATGGCGTTCATAAGCAGCCTGCCCACCCTCTTCCTCAACTCGCTGATGGACCTCGTGGACCTGGTCGTGTTCGGCCTGACGTCTGTGGCAGAAACGACTTCTAACGTAGCCCACGGGACCGCCGCCGCGCTGTGGCGCTTGCTGCTGTTCCTGGAGGGGCTGCTGGAGAGCCTGAAGATGGTGGGCTACCTGTCCAGCCACGTCGTGCTTCGGTCGAAGGAGCAGCTGTGTCGATGCTTCCTGTCCACGCTGGAGGGCTGCAGCATTGCTGCCAGTTTAGTTGTCTACCTGACCAATACTGTGATCAATTTCGCACTCATTGCCGCCCAGAACATTTACGCGGAAGTGGCCGGCGTGTGCCAGCTGGTCTCCAGTCCGCTGCAGACGTTGCTGGAGCTCGTCTTCACCTCCTGCACCTTTCTGTGCAGCAGCCTGGCTGGGACGTCGTCCTTCCTGTGGTCACCCTGTGAACTGCTGCTGGACTTTGCCGTTTCACTGGTCCAGATGTTCATCAGCGTCTTCATACTGAACACCAATGGCCTTGTGCTCACTGTCGCTATCGCTCTGATCACCACCGCCTACCTGAATCCGGAGCAGACACGAGCGATCGCTGTGCGACTTGTGCACCACGTCAACTCCTTTCCTGCCCTGCGTAGACTTTATCTGGTTCTCCTTGACCTCGCGTCGACCTTGTGGGGTGCGCCGCAAGTCATGCGTGGTGTCGTGCAGAGTCTGCCCAGGATTCTCCATCAACTCCACCTGCTGGAGAGAGGACTTCTGCAGCAGCTGTCGCAACTCAGCAGCCAGCTAGCTGGGAGGACGCGGTTCCACAGAGTGCACGGCGACGGCGACCCCGGGCAGGAGCGGCGTGACCCCCCGGACGGAAGAGCAGGAGACGTCGCCCACCAGGAGTTGGCTCCCCTCTCAACGAGACAACTAAAGGAGTCGGCGCCTTCGACTTCTTCTTCTTCTTCGGGCAAAGTCGGTAAAGCTATGCCCGCTGAGGATCTGCTTCAGCTGCTGAAGGAGCAGGAGGACAGGAAGAAGTGCGTCATCTGCCAGGACAGCTCCAAGACGGTGGTGCTGCTGCCCTGCAGGCACCTCTGCTTGTGCAGAGGCTGCACCAACATCCTGTTGAGGCAGCCCGTCTACCAACAGAACTGCCCGCTGTGTCGCCACATGATCTTCAGCACGATGGATGTGTATCTATGAGGGACCATCGAGGGTGGATTCGTGCGTCCACACGGAACAGTCGACGTTAGGTTTTGCTACTCCTGCTATGGTGTTGTGTGCCTAATTGTTTTACGAGGCTGTGTCGAACAACAGGTCTGGTGATTTTGTACATTTTTCTTCCTGTCAATAATCGGCGCTTCATTCCATCTCTTAACGCTTTTCATACTTTATTTCCTGACACTGCACTCGTTGCTTTTGTCTAAAGATGCAAACATTCAAAAACATTTATTTTCTTTTTTTTGGGAGTTTTCAACGATTGTCAACCGAACGGGAGGAACATTTCCAACTGCATGACATTTATTTGTCCTCACAAACAACGCTAGTTTGTAATGTTAATTGTTCATTTTGTGTTTTTGTGGATTTATCGTCAGTAACAAAGAGAATGCCATCAGGCAAGCCTTAAATTTAATATTTAAAAAATAGGACATACACTTACACAGTTGTAAACTATTTGCTATCTGTGTGCACTATGAATGAAATTGACATAATTGTCATTTCGACTAGTCAAGTAATGACATGCTTTTATTGTTGAATCAAATTACAACATTAAAATGGCATTACTAAAAAAATTGCTTCATCCACGATTAGTTTTTGTGTTTTGTTCTACAGTTTTTAGCGACAGTGATTATAGCAGTGAAACGTGTGCTATATTTGGGCTGCACACTGTCTGCTTTGAGCATTTCATTCATTCATCTTCTGAACCTTTTTATCCGTTACCGGGTCGTGGGAGGAAGCCGGAGGACCCGGAGAGAACCCACGCAGACATGGGGAGAACGTGCAAACTCAGACAAGGCACCCAAGGCAGATTTGAACCTGTTCAGAAATGTTCTGCTTTCCTTTGGCCAAGCCGAAAGAAATTCAACTTGCACTGTACTTGAATGCAAGTGATTCTGTTGTGTGGTAAACAAGCATTCCAAGCAGCACCATGTTTGTTTTGTCATCAATGTTCTGTAAATGCTGACCTCTGTAAAGAGGATACATTTTTTTTTCTGTATTTAGGGGAAGCGATATATAACATGAATGAACCATATCTAATATTCCAGTCCGACCTGATGAAACGCAGCTTCGTCTGTTTATTTGCTCCATCGATGGGGGTTATTCCAGTCTTCCATTAGAAGCACATTACAGTCACCACCAACACACAATCCATAAAAGGTTCACTCTTTCCTTTATTATTGTAATAAAACACAGTTTGCGTTGGATAAAAGGACTATAAACTAATAATTCTTTACAATTTCATTAGCTTTTGTTTCAGCAAAGCTGAAGTGTTATTGATCGGCGTTAGAGTTTATGGGGCATTATGTCACCACCATTCATTTGGGGTTTTTCTTTTTTCTTTTCGATGTTTAATGGCTTGAAATCATTAGATTTTTTTTCCTATTGTAGCTTTGATACCAATGTCTGACCGAGCTGTCCTCACACCTGCCGTTTCAATGGCACAGAACATATGCTGTGATTCAAATGCGTGAATGTCTTTTTTTGGAAGGCGGGTATGTCTGCCGCATCTGTTTTTAATAAAATAAAAAAAACCTGAGCATCAGTCACATCATAGTGTCTGTTTTTAATAAAAAATAAATATTTGACATGTTCAGTTTTGCCATAGTTACCATATGAAATATGTGTTTGCCATGTAAACAGAAAGTGATCTCATCTTTCGACTTGTGAAAGCTAAAATATAAGCAGCAGAAAGTGAAAGTGTTTGGTTGATGCCTTGAAATTGCTTTCCATGAGCAGACCTGCAACATAACACCACACCTGTTAGGCATAAAAGATTCATTTGTAGATTGGATAAACTCAGTTTTATCTGTAAGATCAAAGAAGAAACTCAAATAGGATCATCGCTAATCTGAGGCCGTTATTGAATATGTTGTTACAGTAGACATTAATCCGAATGCACCTCCTGCTGTGATTGAGAATGCGTAAAATCTGTTCAGCAGAAAACTAGATACTGGGGGAAAGGATTTAGGCAGGTGTGAAGAAATGCTTAAAAGTAAGAAATCGTTCAAAAATATATTCAATATTATTTTCCAAATACAAAGTGAGCGAATTTCTCTCTCTCTATATATGTATACATATATACTGTATATCCATTTCTGAAACTACAATCAAATTACCACGAGATACGTAGACCACGGATGGTCAACTGAAGTGTGTTTATCTGTTGACTTCATCGTACGTCCCATGCATGCTGCTGGCTGTGCTGCCTTCAGGTGTTCCCACCAAAAGTCTCAGGACTTTTCACTAGTCATTCGGTGTCGTGGCAGGTCTTGGCACAGGCACGAATGTAGAGTGTAAGTAAGTGTGAAGTGCTTGTGCTGAAGGACTGTAAGGTTAGAAGAGTGGGACTTTAATAGTCACACGGGGATTAGTTCCACCACGAAATGGCAATCCACCAGTGTTTCAGAGCTTCATTCCGCTTCTCAGTTTTCCCTCTGAAAAGTTTTCCAGATGCAAAGTAGGCTATCAAAGAATATACTTCAAGTAATGTGTATGAATTGAAATATAGAATTAAGGTTTGATGGGTTGTTTTTTTTTCACTTGTCCCTTAACATGAAATGACCAGATCAGAAAACAAATCCGCTATCTGTTTATCTTCTCCTGACCGCCAAGCCCCAATCTCAGCAGTTTTTATGCGTTCATGTCGGTAATAAATGAGGAGGAGAAAAGGATGTTTAATGTCAAGGGAAGAGTGACGGTAATGTAGTGATTTCTGCTCTGGGGATGTGACCTTTTCCCTCTGACCCCACTGGGCGTGCACAAGCAGCAGTGTGGGAAAATGCCTGTGCCGATCTGGGGCGGTCCCTGTCCTCATTGTGGGCGCTCACAAGAGAATTTCCCTGTATAAGATGACGAAGTAACTTTCCCCCAAAAAATTATTTTAGGTTCAACGTATTTAAATCTAAATGCCTTTGTGTTTTAAATCTTACATTTTGTTTCCCCTCTGGGGAAGGGGAGTAGGTAATTACAACTGAAAAGAGACTGGAAAAGGGAGGAAAGCATGCAGCAAAGCACCCAGGGTAGCCTCAAACACATTCCCATGTTGGGACTGAATGACAGGAATGCCATAGCTTTAATTATTTATTTTTTATTGAATATTATACTGTAAAAACAGGAAATTAATTTCTAATTACAACAATCAGTATTAGCATCACTTTATCCATCTACAGCAGTAAAATCAGGTTTTGTATTAAAGAGAGATGTTAAATTCTAGAACATATAGTTTTAATTTATATTACTATGACATATTGTATGAATTTATTAGATTATCTTTTTAAATATGGTATTAGTCCTATTACTGAAGTGGAGGGTGTGAATATTCCCTATAGAAACTACAACTGTTATCTAATTAAAATAAGTTTTGGACATTAAAATTAAGCAATGAGAACAAAGAGAAGTACATTTGGTGTGACTTCCTCACAACTGCATTTCAGAACTTGGTTTTAATTAATCCAGATTAACATGATGAACTGGAATATTTGCAGCATGATGTGTTGCTTTGGCCATGCAGAGATTAAATCTGGTGAGTCCCTAAATTGGAAGCTTGATGATAGCCATCAGGTTTGAGGGTCAGTTTATGGGTGACCCATGGGAGTCGAACTTTCACCTACTGGCTGACATGGGCTACTGTTCCCTCCCAGAAAGCCAGAGGGCCAGTGGGATAGATGAGATGATGTTAAATAAAAAAAATACTGATAAACCGCTCCTTGTTGGTTGATGCGCTTTGTTTTATTCGGACATTAATTCAGTGCGTGTCATGTCATGTTTTAGATAGTAATCCACACAAAACACCCAATAAAAGTATTTGAAAATAAATGAACAGTGATGTGATAGTGCCCTCTGCCGGACACATGTAATACATTCACCCTGCAGATTTTCTTTAATTGTACTTTGTTTGAAAAACCGATCAGAATACAATTATGTGCAATGAGATCCTTGTTTCACTGCCAGGTTTTATTTGATACTAATTTTTATGACTGAACTAGTGACAAGTTTAAAATAATTATTTAAAACAAAAGCTAATATGCATAATATATTTTACCAAAGTACGTTACACCTAACATCTACGATATTGGCAGTTTTGTGGTGAACTAAACAGCAGCAGCAAACACGTAAATAATCCCCCCCCCACGTGTTGATGAATGGGCAGTACATCCATCAACTGTTATTTTGCCACTATTGTTTCCTTTGAAGGGATCTTATGATTTAGGCAACATTAACTTTTGGATATTCATAATTTCACATGCAAATTGAACATAAAAGTTTGGTTTTGAGCGAAGCTTTATAAAGTAAAGCATTTGGATGCTTTTTTGCTCGACTGTGTTATTGTTGTTTTATTGCGACACGCTGGAGTATCCCGTTCATACCACTAGGTGTCGCTGTGGGTCTGTATTTCTCCCACATTCTCGCACAAACACTGTAAAAGGTTTTCCATTCATCTTTGGTCGTGGCTGAACTGCTAATGAAATTGTGACATGTTTTTATTTATTTTTAAATCTCCCCTTGATTAATTTACGTGCCGTAAACAGCATGATATATAATTTCATCCGGTAATGCTGCTGGAATTATTCAACTAGGCTTAAAATACATTTAAGCTCACAATGAATTCATGTATACAAGGTAAAATATAGAAATATATGTTAAAATAGCTAAATGAAAAATGGAATTCAGTTGGATGACCGAAAATCTTTTTACGCGTGAAGATAACAAAAGCGATGCTGCAAATGACGGTTTCAACCTCCGGAATAAACGCACTCCTCTCCCATTCGTTCCATTTCGCTTTATTTTGCCAACCCCTGTTTTAATGTGAAAGTCCTCACCGGACGTGCTTTTTTTTTTTTTTTTACTATCAAGCCAAAGAGACAACCATCCCTTGCGCTCAGCACTCCGAGAGTGTGTGTATACGCACGGTGTGTGAGAAACGTGTGTATGTGTGTGTGCGTAAACACACCTCGTGAGATGAGAACTGACTGCCGCAGAAACTAACAGGGTTGAATTGTGACCGCTCAGATGAGGAGATGGCAGCCGAATCCAGCCGGAGATTCACGAAGAACCTGCTGAAGCCGGGGAGCGCGGCGGAGATACGGCAGACGGCGTGCAACGCGGTGCGGCACTGCGCGGCGACGGTGAGTAGAGCCGAATGAATGAAGAGCGACAACATGGTGGTGGAGTGGGAGAACGCATCACCACCTGTGGGGGGGGGGGGGGGGTCCACTGCGCTGTTTGCTGCGCCGGGCTTCGAACGCGCTCCACCTGGGAGGCTTTTGCGCTGCAGCGGATGAGCGGCGGCGGCGCAGCGCAGGAGCGCAAAAGCCTCCTGCTGGGAGAACAATTCATTACGTTCTAAACGGATGAGCACATTTCATCTCCACTATAATGGGAAGAATCCGCTTATTGGCTGCTAACGTGGCTATAAAGCCGTAGAGCGCGCCCCCCCTCCTGTGCGTATAAATAGGAGCGTATTTCAACGTGGCCGCCTGAAATGAATGAAACGCAGCAAAGGAGCAGGTTCGGCAGGAGAGCAGCGAGATGCGGTTTACATCTGTCTCCAGCGGTGTGGAGAGAAACCCCGGAAAGATGGAGGGAGAAACCGAGCAGGAGTCAGGAGAGGGAGAAACCGAGCAGGAGTCAGGAGAGGGAGGATCCGAGCAGGAGTCAGGAGAGGGAGAAACCGAGCAGGAGTCAGGAGAGAGAGAACCCGAGCAGGAGTCAGGAGAGGGAGGATCCAAGCAGGAGTCAGGAGAGGGAGGATCCGAGCAGGAGTCAGGAGAGGGAGGATCCGAGCAGGAGTCAGGAGAGGGAGGATCCGAGCAGGAGTCAGGAGAGGGAGAACCCGAGCAGGAGCCAGGAGAGGGAGGATCCAAGCAGGAGTCAGGAGAGGGAGGATCCGAGCAGGAGTCAGGAGAGGGAGGATCCTCCGCCGGCCTTCACTGGTTCTGCCATCGGGCTGGTTGAATGCGTGACATAAAGGCTCCCCCGGTGGGTGTGTCGCCAGTTCAGGACCGGATTGACGCATTCGAGATGGAAGAAAAGGTTATCTCTGGAAAACCGCCACTTGCACACATCATAGATGCGCGCGCGCGCACACACACGAGGAGGATTTGTGCCCCCCCCGCCCCCATGATGTCCTTTTGATTCATCTGGCCGAGAACAAATCCTCATCCTTACGCGCGCGTGTATATGCGTGTGTGTGTGTGTGTGTGTGTGTGTGTGTGTGTGTGTGTGTGTGTGTATGAACATGGAGAAAGGGCTCTCCTCTCCAGTTGCTGCTCCTCCACATCATCCTTGGCTCGGATTTTAGTGTGTCAGTGGGGCACAGCGTAGTCAGTAATGATTGATCTCCAGCAGGATATCATTCAGTAGCGTGGATACTGTACCCCCCCCCCCCCCCCCCCCCCCAGGCCCAACAGCCCCCTTTAATGTGAAGACAAAAGCAAACCCCCCGTAAACACAAAGGTTGAAATGTGGATCTACATCAAACTACACACACTCATCAGTACCAGCTCCCTAAATATGACAGATTTCTATGTATATTTTCTCATCAACATCCAGAGAAGAAACATCAAAGCAAGTGTTTATTATTTACGGATTATATTCTGGTGCAAGACTCTTCTTTTTTTGACTTTTTTTTTTCCTGACAAACCAACAAAGCAAATCAATGGACTTGTCTGAAAACACAGCTTCCTACGCTGAGGCGATAAAGAGGGGAAATACACGATTACTTGTAAAAAAAATTTGTCTTTATTTTATTGAGTATACATGGCAGAAGGTGAGATTAAAATGCAGCAAACGCGGGGAAAAAAAATCACATCTAATGACATTGATTGATGAATCTGATCCATTTTTAATGCCACTAGGCTCTGCTGAATAGAACAAATAGCCATGCAGGAGCATTTAAGAGAGCAAAGGTTTTCTGACAGTATGCATTTGTCACGGCCTCAAATGGACGACAACAGAGCAGTTTATTGATCGACTGGTGGGTCACCTTGTGCTGTTATCATGATACGCATGCATAGGACCGCAGTGCAACACCTAAATGTCAAGCAAACACACACACAAAGTAAAAATAGAAAGGATGTGAGAAAATAAAATATATGGCCTGTTAGCGGAATGACGGACGGATGATATGCACAGAAGCTATAAAAGATAATATTCATTCATTCATTTTCTACTGCTTTTTCCATTTTGTGGGTCACGGGAAAGATAATAATTTATATAGTGGAACATATGTTATTTGATTTTTTTCTTTTTTACAGGAAACAAATATCACTTTTTTTTAAACTTTATATTCAATTTTTGCATTTGTTTTATAGGTTGAGTTATTCTGTGCTATAAAGATACACATAATTAATTGAAAACTAAGAAACAAATACGTGAAATAAACGGTAACTTATTTTTGCAACCGAGCTGCGGCATCTTCCCCACCTTTGCCAGGTGCAGCAGTATTGTAGTTTGTGTAATTATCACTACATACAAGCCAATAATATAGTATATAGTATATTAAATGGGGTATTCTACTTTATAGTACTTATATTTGATGTGCAGTTTTATGCTAATACTTTACTGAAGTTACATTCTGAATCCATTACATGCTCGTAACAGAATATTTCTAGTGATTTGATAGATAATCTACAAACAACAACTTTATCATAATACCATATATTTGTTTTGATCATTAAATGATAAATTGTTGTTGAATAAAATAACCAAAGTGATTTCAACTTGTGAATTAAATACCTAAATAAAATTAAGTCCAGAAATATATACCAGTATGTAAAATAATTCACTGTTCCCAATAATATTCAGTCGGCAACTTGTCCCCACAATGACGAGTTTGTATGTCATCGTTTCACATGGATATTGTTGTAGCTTTAAGGATTGATACTTAAAGCTACTGCATGCAAGTCGAAAGATGCAGTTTCTTTCTTTCTTTCTTTCTTTCTTTCTTAGGGTTAGGCGGGTGTCTAAATATCCATAGGCATTGTTTGTGCATACCTGTGGACGTTTGTGTGTGTGTGTGTGTGTGTGTGTGTTAATGCGTGGCATTAAGGTAAGAGAAACCAGGTCAGCAGAATCAGCCCTCATTGCACAACATTCACTGAAGCGTGAGGCTCTTTCTCTCTCTCTTTTCATAGTAGCCATTTCTTTTGCTCCTCATTCGCTTAATGTCTCCTCCCTCCCCTCCCTCCTCTGACTTTACTCCCCATCTCACCATGGCTTCCTTACTATGTCAGCTTCTTCTATATCTATGGTCAGACTGTTTTCTCCTTGCTTATTGCCCCACTACTCTGCATGGGCCCTTCTATTTTTAATGTGTGTGTGTGTGTTTGTCTATTTCTGTTTGTTTATTCTGTGTGTGCGTGTGTGTGTGTGTGTGTGTGTGTACCTGATAAATCCTCCCTGGTGTGGGCTGCATTCCCCCCTGAAGAACCTGTTGTGTGAAAGCCAGCACTGCTTTCTGACTGCTGCTCTGTTTCTCATAGTGGTCAGCCCACCCATCTTCAAATATGCAGGGAGCATTGTGGTGTAGGACTGTAGGTAGACGGAAGCAACAAGGAACTAAAGCCTTGCAGCTTCAGCGATGAATTAATAAAAAATAACATCATAAAAACATACTAAACAAACTATTTCATCTCTTATTTCCAGATCAAATAAAGATTAATTTGCAGGGTATAGAAGTAGGAGGGGTGATTAGAATGTGCAACTACAGTATAATCAACTATGTATCAATGAAATAAACTGCCTGTGTCTGGTGGAAAATCCCAATATTTCCATATTGCAGTGTGAATCTCTGAAAAAGATACCCCCCAATGCCCATTTTTTCCCAATATGGCGACACCCCAATTGAACATCCGGAATAATGACACAGGCTGTCTATGAAAGGGAGTGAAAGACAGATGCAAATCAAATCCACTCCCACCACTGCATGAATTTAGACCCCTTGACTTGCAAGCAAGGCGAGCTTGGTTACCGGGTCATCCTTGTGACGCTGACTTCCTGCCGGGTTCAACTGCCTCATTACCACGGCTGCCATTCACACCAACACACAGCTAGACGTACAGGCCAACACGGCCCCCCCGGGCATCCCACTGCACCATGAGTCCACATGCAGCCTCATGCATGCTTGCTTCCCTGCAGCATACTCACGTCTGGTACGTCCCCGTGGACAGTCAGAGCCTGATTTTGGTGCCCGTTCTAGTTATTTGCAAGGAATCTTCCATTTTGCTGTCCAGTCTTAGAGACAGAGCTTCAGTCCAAAAGCATCTAAATTATTATTGCTATCATTATTAGAATATATATATATTTTAATATCACTGTATATTTTTTAAATACAGTACTTTAATCCCTTTAACCCTTTCCCAAAGCACACCGTGAAAAAAAAGATGAGCTTGTTAACTATTTTAAGCAACAGGTTTTTATTATCATGCAGACTTTAGTCACATTTCATTGCTATTGATTGCTTTATAAATGAATTGCATAGGGAGTGATAAAAGTGGCCGTGTAATGATGTCAGCACCATAAACTGACACCAGTATCCGACTGCCTTAAAGGGACTCACCAGAGCTCATAGAGGCACAATGACACTTTAATCGCCATCCCTTAAAGTCATTCTATTAAGTGATCAGATCCATCAGGAAAGTCTTTGATGCATTTGAACCGTCTGGAAACGAAACTTTAGGTTTGCAGTGATGTAAAACACACACGACTGATAGTGAATGGGCTAAAACATGCAAAAAACGTTCTTTGGCATGATGGCCGTGGACCAATGTGGTTCACATCCCAGCCTCGTAGGTTGACTTGTGTTCTTTGGCCTCAGTGCCACATTGTGTGTAGAGCAGTCTGTAGCACTTTTTATATTATAGTTCAAGCGCTTTTCCCTCCTGTGGTTTTCACATTGTATTATTGGCTAAAGCTTGCGCCAGATGTTCTTAAATATTAAGTGGAGAGTTCATATTTCATTAACTTCCTTTTACTAGCATCCATCTCATTTGTTACCTAAATCCTCGCACAGCGTGCTTTGTGACAGACAGTAGGGAAGGCGTGGAGATATTCTACATCCCCCCCCCCCCCCCCTCTTCTGCTCTCCTCTCTGGAAATTGAATCGTTTTTAGCTCTTGACACTTTTTCCACATTCCATTATTTTAATTTTCTCTGCTCTCAGTTACAATGTGCAGAGCACAAGCACACCTTCATTGGTGGGGGTGGGGGGGCGGGGGGCAAGTTGTCAGACTTGTGCATCGTGTCAGCTGCCTGGGATGCATTGTGCACGCCTGCTGACCTGCCTTTTTTTTGTGCAACATACTTGCAGAACGGCCTGTTGTGTGCCTGCATGAGTGTGTGTGCACGTGCACCAGTCTGGTACTTGTGGTTGTGGAAAACCAACTATTTAGCTTGCAATAAAGCCTTGCAGGATACTACGGGCTTGTAAGGGATTTACATCTGTGGTTTGCGTCCTCAGTGAGCTGCTCTGTTTCAGGAAGAGATTTGTCCGAGATGCTTTAGTCAGATTCTGGCAGCATGAAACACGGACTTGTGTGTGTGTGTGTGTGTCCCAACCCAGTGGCTGTAACTGATAATGCTGAAAGTCAATTATCTCAGAGGAACCAGTTAGATTACCGGCAATTAGTTTGATCTCCCACAACTATGCTTCTGTTTCCATGGCAACAGACAAAGGGTCATTCGGCATGAAATTGTGACAGCGGCAGGACTGTTGCAACTCCTCGCACACCTCAACCCTTTTCACTTTCAGCACGTCTCATTGGATTTTGTCCATCGCTCTGCTCCCACGCTATTTCATAGATGGATGGAAGAGACTTTTTAAACCTGGATAAGGCAGGACAGGGACCGGAGCGGCGATGGAAGTAGACTCGAGCTCTTTATTGGACCCTGTGGACAGTTCATGTCAGCGTTGCAGCTCCGGAAACCAAGTCGGCCTCTCAACACTGCAGGACAAAAAAATCCTGCACGGTTGTGTTTACGTCTGTGGAAAACAGAGACAGCATTTCCATTCCCGCTACTGTTCCATCAGTTAGGGGTTTGGGGCATCATGCCACAGTTTGTTTTATGTTCATGTAAATAAGAACGAAGGGAGAATCCCCCCCTCCAGCAAAAACAAAATAAGATGATGATGTTAAACCCGTTGCTTGTGAAAGCAGCAAAACCTCATGGGCTGAGTTTGCATGAGTTCTTGCAAAGTGGGACAGGAAGCTGCAGTGCTCGCTCTTTCTCGTTCACACACTCTCACACACACACACACACCGTGCATTTTGTGACTCCGCTGTGCAGCTTCTTTGAAAAGCTATGCGCCTTCATGGTGCCTTCGCCTGATCGCCTGATCATATCGCTCGAGATATCTCGTCGGCAGGATGAGGCACACTAATGTCCCTCTTCCTGTCCAACCTTCTCTCGCTCTGTCCCCCCTCTGCTTCTTGTCCTTTCACCTTGCTTGGGCTCTCCTCCTGTCCCGCTCAGTGCTGTTGTGAGTGACGCCTCCAGTTTCCACCACTGTGTGCGTAATATATAGACACAGAGGCTGGAGAACAGAGCGAGGGATGAGAGATAGATGAATAGGCCTTTGACACTTGCTGTGACTGAGCTGCAGACGACGCGTCCTGATAACCGGGACCGCGGGACCGTGCACCACCAGGCCTTCGTCTGCCATCTCAATGGCTCATTCACGAAGGGCAGGGAAATAAAAGCAAAGAGAAGAGAGCAAAGTGTGCATTTGTGACTCTCTGACTGAATCTCCCCACTCTTTGACCGCTGCACAGAGTGAACTCACAGGTTAGTGTCCCCCCCTCCCCTCACCTGAAATAAATCTAACTTTTCAGCATCAGGCTGCCAGTTACTGGATTGTATGAGAAGACTAAACGTCTGTCCGCGTGGACTGAGAGAAATATGCGCCTGTCTGCGTGTCGGCGTTGTTTGTGAGCTACGGGAGTAGGAGCGCGAGGTCCCCGGGGGCTTTATGCATTGTGCCGGTCCACGCTCACAATCGGCCCTTTGGAGAGGCTTCTCAGCCTGTGAACTGTTCCACTCAGACTCAGCTGACCAGACCTTGTCCAAGTGAAGCTTGACTTTTGTCCTCGCCTCGTTCTTTCACTCCAAACCGGCCTCACTGCTCTTCCCCCCGTAACTTAATAGATATCAACTCGTCCATTCAGACCCTTTCCAGAGCCGCGGGGTTGTGAGTGGGTAAGAGAGGGGATGAAAGTGGGGTATGGGGCGGGGGGGCACTTAACATACTAGACTAAGAATAGTTCAGTGGCTCTCTGTGAGTGAATTGCATTGCTGTGTCTTCTCTTCACTCTGCATTCCAGAGTAGGAGGCCTGAATATGTTCGGGCCATTAGCGTCCGACCCTGAGCCCCGCCGCCCGAGGACCGTACTCGCCGTGTGACCGTGAGACTCTCTCCGGACTTTGCTTTCCAGCGCTGGCTGGACAGGGAGACAGAGAGAGAACAAGAGGGATCTCATTAACTCGTGCACAAGTACTTGTACCGGTGCTTTGACAATGAACAGATGCCCCAATAAATAAGATTGCATTTGATCTCATCCAGTAAATCTGATCATTTCATTTGATCTTATATCTCCAAGAGTGACTTGTTGAGGCGTCGCATCTTTTATTCAGTGGACATTTGTCTGCAAGACACCAGTTCTAAATGAACACGCTCCGGAGCCTCTGACTCAATAAGTGAAGGTGGAGGCGGGTGGCAGCTCCGTCCATTGCCTGTCATGCTTGAGGATGGATGATGAAGAGTGAGAGTGTACAGGATATTTAGAGTTAAAGTCTCCGCGTAGCCCTCCGTGCACCAATTTGACCCCGGATACGTCAAAACTGTGGAAAGGGATCCGAAAAAAGAAATAGGTGAGGGGAGACAGACGAGGGATTTTGCAGAGAAGGCATGAGGGGGGGGGGGCGGTGCTGGCACAAAGGCTGCGCAGAGGTTACGTGCTTGTGTAGGTGTCATACGTAGGCGCACGATGAATGATTTATCAGAATCAGGCATTCTAGTAGGCTTTTCTTCACTGTTAGGGCGTAGAGTGTGTGTGTGTGTGTGTGTGTGTGTGTAGGGGGGGGTTCTCTCTGTCTGCCACGAGGCTGATGCGATTACTCATGGCCGTAGTTGGTTATAACCATTGAATGTGTCTCTTCTGGCATGTTTACCAAAAAAGTAAAGTTGAGCTCAGACCTGATGTTAAGGTTCAGACTGAGGACAGACTCTAACAGAGTTGCTGGAAGGCAGAATTATTTGGGATGATTGTCGAAGGAGTTGTTACAGTGTCTCACATGTCAGCGGCTCAGCGGAGGTAAAAGGGAGTTTGGGGGGTATTTCAGAGTTTGATTTGGAAAGCAGATCCCAGGACAGGACACAGGAGATGCTTGACAGCGCTGCAAATGGGCCAGATAATATCACAGTCGTGATTTGCCGTAGTGGAATGGCTTTAATTATTTTTGCTGATTTACTTTTTCCAGTATTGTCAAGCCTTTCTGAACAGACTGATACGAGTGAAAGCCCCCCCCCCCCCCCTCTGCTGCCTGGGTCATTTTTCTTCTTCTAATCCTTGTTCTTGTTCTTGGATGGAAAAAGAAAAACACGCAATTAAAGCGGCAGCTCTGCTTACATGAACTTTTCTTGCAGTATGAACTTACACCCTTGAGTCGCGCTGGCCAAAGAAAGCTTTCCTACGCCGTGCATTTGTCCTGTCAGTGACGGGACAAGAGGGAGCGGAGGGAAGGAGGGATGAAGCGGCGGGGAGATGTGGGAGAAGAGATTAGTCAGACAGTGACACAGAGCTGCTATTGCTGCTGCTGCACGGCTGATAAATGAGACGTATCAGAGGCCACATCTTTACTTGTGTGATGCTTTTTATGAATGCAGGAGTGCATGAAAGAAACGCATGGGTGGAACGATTTGAGAATAAGTTTTATTCTGCTCTTAATCCAGCTATAAGGAGTGTTTCACAGAGGAGATCCAGGAACAGTTACATCCATATAACATGGATCCTGCTTGTTTCCCCCCCACAGGTCCCAAAGGTGGGTCACCTCGTCTGGCAATGAGAACACCTCCACCCATATCATAAAAACGCTGATCTAAACATAAAATAAAATGTGTAAATGAAACAAAAAAGAGAAAAGAAAAAGAGACTACTATTTCTTTATATACTGAGCATCAAGGTGTTTCAGATCTGGGCGTCATACATAATGAGTGCAACCATGAGCTTTATCCAATTTTTCTCCCATGAGACAATAATAATAAAAAATCGAATTACTTTTTAACTGTGTTAAAGTAAAGTAGTCTCTGTATCCACTGCTCAGCCATTTAGTTCCTGTAATTCAAAGCTCTCAGGATATGATTTTGATGCCCCGCTCAATTATCTGCTTTAACAAGCCACTCTTTCAGATTCCACAGATACGTTTGTGCTGTGTAACAGCTGGGCTCGTTTTCCTCTTCATTTTGTGCTTGTTCGCCCTGAACAAAAAAACGTAGAGCTACGGTAAAGAGAATGAATGGACCTTTTTCTTTTTAACAATGCCCCCCTTTCTCAGCACCACCTTCCTCTTCCCCATATTCTCTCGCTCATTCCATCCCTCCTGCCTCAGGACTTCTCATTTAAAGACATTTTGATGGCTTTCTTTTCTAAACACACCAGCAGCCGATGAACCAGATAACATCTGTGGCACTGCGCGCCTCCTGGAGCTCAGCGAGGGGGAGACATGATGGCAGTGGAGGCTGGCATAGGGCAAACGTTGCCTGCTGTGCTGACGACTCGGCACTAGATGGCATTGGCAGGTTTGCTGTGGCTCTTCCTGTTTCCTGCTTCAGGGAAAAGCTCAACTCAGAGCCAGACGGATTCACGGGAGAATTCCATTCAGCTTCCATCGCATCAAAGCCATCGCTCGGAATTGAAACGACTGTGTGTCGCTTGATCGAGTGATGATCAGCCATGAAAGAGGGACAGAAGCAAAATCAGATCTGATGTTTGTGACAGACGAGCAAGCAAAGCAAAACCAAAATGAGTCACAATCCAGCTCTGAGCTAAATGCTAAATGCTTAGAGCAGAAAAGGTCCTGCAGCCATTCAACAGGGCTCCGCTTTGGCTTCATAATGTCAAAGGCACATATTTTCCAAGCGCTAATTTGCCACAGCTGCAGCTCGTTCTGTCCAAACGACTCGCATTAAGATGAATCAGTTAAAGCCATGAAGACTACAAGAAAAAAACAAATGACGCGTCTGTAAAAACTTGTTGCAGGTTTTTTTTTATTGACGTGTTTTCAATCATCAGGTCTGAGGTAAGTATTGTCCCCAGTTGTAGTTGGAGTATAAGTCAGTTCATCAGATGAAGAACGCGCTCGGCCCGGCGTCTCACAGTGAGAGATGTGCTGCCACATCTGAGGCTGAGGCTTTACTGAGAGCATCGCTGCATCCGTTGAAATCAATAATCAATGATACCTCAATACATCCACAGAGGAGGTTCTATTTTTGCTGGCCTTTACCAAGATCCTGTGGATCCAGAAGAATCTGCCATTACTGAAAGTTAGCTTTTTGTGAATAACCTCTAAACTAATAATGATATCAATTTAAATCCAAAGGTTTGTTTTCATGGTTAAGGAATCTAAACATATAGACCAAATAAATGTATTATTTTTGGTGTAAATCACAATATAGGAAGACTGAGCTACTTGGCGGAGGTCTGTGCTCTCCGAGTGCTTTTCTAGTCTAAATTGAGTTCTTTAAAAAAATGATCCTGAGTTTCTGTATTTTTATTTTTTTATTTTTTTTGTGCAATCAGTGAGAGAAAACGCTGTATGTGTATGTGTGTGTGTGTTCTGTGTGAGACTAGAAGAGTGGGCAGTGCAACCAGGGGGAAGTTGACCCTGCGTCCTCCTGCGCTGCTCTAGGAGTGGCGGAGGCCACGCCGTAGTTTGCAGAGAATCCAGCATCCTTCCTGTTGTGGTTACCATGGGAACTGGAGAGTGTTTTCCCTAGTAAAGGCAGCAGAGCTCTGCACCACATCAAACGCCGCTGCCATGAGTCAGTCTGCCGCTCCACAGGGAGCCTAACTATAGCAGCACTAACCGCTTACAAGGCAGTGTGCACACATTTTAATGGACCGTGGTTTCCTTCTTGACCGAGTTGGCTGAGGTATTTGGAGTCTGTAAAATGGCTTAAGTTTTTTCTTTTGTCTAAACAGTAAACATGCATGTGCATGTAGAATACACAGACACACACACACACACACATCAGACACCAGGAAATCTGCACACACAGCTGTGTGTTCAGGACCAGTTCAGCCAGGAGTAGAGACCGAGGCTCTGCAGCTGGAAAACATTAGTGCTACAAATGATGGCAGCACACTGGCTCTCTACACCCAAATGAGTTCATCCTCTGAAGCGGTTCGGACGCACACACAGTTTAACCACTGACACAGAGGGATGTGAGGCAAACACAAACTCCAAGATAGCATCAGCCTAACAGTATAAAGGCTCCACACCTGTACAGAATGAAGGATGATACTTCAATATAGCTCAATTCTATAAAATAAAATAAAAATTAAGAATTGTTATTTTCTTTCATAACTTGAATAAACAAATATGTCCGGCTCCTGTTTGAAGGTTCGGGAATATAATGTGAAAATAAAATAAAAGGGCTCCTGCAAAACAAACAAAAAGCAGAAATGATGGTTGGTGGAAGACCAATGGTGGCATGTTATCACCGTGATTGTGATGTTAGCAGGCTTCAGTGCAAAGCAGACGGCGCCCCTCCTATAATGGTAACGCTCAGGACGTTCAACAAATCTGAAGGATAAGCAATAAAGGTGCCTCGTAGTTGTGACGTAGACAGAGCTATTGATTTGAATATCCCAGTGATGATCCCTACACTGAGGGTTAAAGAACGTTTCCTGGTTCACTCTACTCTTGTCAATAGCCTAATCCTGACGATTCGATTCCAGTTGGATTTGATTCCAAGGCAGCCAGAAAATCTCAAGTCTGTGTCTGAAAACAGAAGTGAGTGTGAGAGCGCCCTGCTGGATGCGTAACATGAGGACGTTGCTGGCATCTACAGGTCATGTGTGTGTGTGTGTGTGTGTGTGTACATACAAACTGTCGCTGTGTGGGAGAAGAATTGCAAGCCATGTATGTGCCCATACGCTGGTTTTATTTAGCTGTGTGAAGCATTATAATAGTGAGCCTTTGTGTAGGTGGTGGGTGTTTTTTTTCTGACACGGACATGGACACTAATGGCCTTAATCATGACCTAACAATGGCGCCGCGGTTGCCACCTACTCTCTGTGCGGAGATGAGCGAGGGCACATTTCTGGACGTGTGCATTATTTGTTGCTGGATTACAGATCTACTGGCAGCCTTTGCAAACAAGGCATACATTGAGCTAAATTATAATGTATCAGAACGTTCCCTCCGCTGACCCTGAGTGTGATGCTTTAAGGATATGCATTTAAATATATTCAATTATGGAATTTCCTTAACTCCTTAGCTCACTGTTTCTTAATCCATAACCTTTAATTACCTCACAGCTGTGAAAATTGTTTGTCCCCCTGATTTAACTCTTCCAGATCATCAAATAAATGTTAATATTAGACATCGATAGCCCAATTAAAATACAAAATGTAGTTTTTAAATGATTATTTCATTTATTAAGGCAGAGACCTCTATTGCACTCGGGCTCTGCAATAAGACAAACCTTTGAAAGCAAAATCCAAGATTTGGAGTGGTCTCGTCAATGTCCAGACTAAACTCCAAACCTTAAACCGGCAGTTCATCCTCAACTTCCCTCCAGTGTGGCTGAACTAAAACAGTTCTGCAAAGAAGAGTGGGCCAGATTTCCTCTACAGCAATGCAACATTTGGATTGGAGTTTTGGCCACTAAGGGTGGCACAACCAGTTATTAGATTGAGGGGGGCAAAAGAGGGCAGCTTTCTTAATCTTCTCAGTTTTGAAGATACATTGAACTCACGTTAAATATTTTTATTCTAATACTTGCGTGCTTCTCTTTGCCAATGTGTGTACAGCACTGGGTAAGAAAGACCACAATGGAGTGAGATATTTACATTCTGCAGCTCTAATAAGATTTGTCGCGTTCGAAGTCATAGACTATGAACCTTTATGAAGCACGTATTGGAAATAGCAACTATGTCGTCTTCTGACGCTCTAACAACCTCAACATTGTCAGCAACATTGTGGCTTTGCTAGTCTCTGTGGCTGTCTTGAAATGCAGCCGTTTGATGCCACAACACTGAGCTCTGCACTTCATCTCCTTCCTGTTCTTTATCATTTCAGATCTATTTCTCTACATGGCAGATTGAGGTGCATCATGTTATCGCCAGGAGGATTTCTTGCTCAGTATATTGTACATCTGTGATGCTTATGTTTGTAGTTTTGTTATATCGTACCAACAAAACGAAACCAAGCCAAGGAAATGTATTAATGCTGCCTTCTAATGTTCTTCCTACACTTGAGTCGATGGAAACATCCTCTCTTCTTTAATCTTGGATCTTTTATCCTCTCACATCTACAGCGTGTTTGACTGATTGTTGTATTGTTTTAGCCCATTATTTCTTTTTCCAAATTAAAGGTTGTTGGCTCCAGTCAGACAAAACTGGCAAAGAGCGGCGACTTGACATTCAGCCTTCAAAGCGTCTCTGCTGTCATGGACGCTGATACGTCCACAGGCTTTACTAAGTCTGTCTGTTTTGGAGAACCTCTGGCTCAGGAACGAACAAGGGGAATTTAGCATTAGACAAATGTCCGAATTGCCAGATGACTATATGAAAAACATTTTCTTCTCAATGTCTTTCAAACATGGAAGAAAAAGAAAAGCACAACCAGATGTTACAGAGATAGGAGAACAATTATAGCGGCAAAGGTTCAAACTGCTTTAATGGATCTTTGTACTTTTAGACCCATAAAAGTCCCAGCCTCTGTCCTGTTGTCTATTTACTGAACCACAGTCAGGGGAATTTCACTTTGACTCTGCTGTCTGAAAAACTCCACATTCATGCTTCATCTGTAGAGCGACCCGCGACACACTTTCCACCCACTTTCCATTCAATAGCCTCTCTCAGTACTCCCCAACACTCACCCTGGAGCATGGCACACATTCTGCCAAGCTCCACTTGGAACGCTAAGATGAATTTAACGCAGTAAACACATGCATATGAATAAAGTAACACATCATGAAAAGAAGCAACGGTGCATTTGGCCAAATCATCTGCAGTGCACAACAAAAATGGTGCTGCAGACTGAAAATGAATTAATTGTGTGTGTGTGTGTGTGTGTGTGTGTGTGGGGGGGCAGCTGGTTCTGGTCAGCTGACAGCTAATTCAGACTGTGATTTGTTGGTTCAACTGGGCTGGACTGACTACAGCTGCAGTTTGTGTGTATTACAGAACAAGAGAGAGAGAGGGAAGCAGAGAGAGAGAGCGGGTGAGAGACTGTGTGTAGCGCCAACAACATTAGGAGCTGGAGATCAGAGTGGAGCAGCAAAGGGAAAACACAGAAATCTTGCAAAGCAGGGCTGATGGTAGAGAAACAAGGCAGGTGAGGGTCGAGAAGGATGGAGTCTGAGTTGTCCTACTGGGTTTGAACTGGGCACAGCATCACTGGCTGGACCAGGGGCTGAACTCAATTTTGCAGCAAAGGTTGCCCTGGGTGAACAAGGAATCTAACTTCAGGTGACGCCTGGTTGGACGAGGACTAATCTGCAGTGCATTATGGGTTGCTCAGCCAGTGTGGCCCTGCTTCTGCGCTCAGTGGGCGGGGCTGACTGCAGTCACATGTGTTCACGACCAGACCAGATGTCATTGGACGCTGCAGCTCCTACCCTGGAGGGTTACACCACTACCACCTCGCCTGTGACCATCATTGTAATGGTAACCGTCATCTTTGCATGTGTGCACAAAATGTGTCATTTTATGTTTTTAGGTATTTTATGTGTAGATAATGGATCTTGGATGTTCAGCCAAAAGGTAAAAACTCTTACCTTGTGTGTAAACATAACTTTTCTTATTTCTGGAACTCCATTTTTTTTTTTTTTCTGGTCAAACTCTTTTCTTTTAGGCCTCTTTCTCTCTCCTCTGCTACAGAGGTTGATGTAGGATCAGTGATTGGGCCCTGGTTGTTTCCCCTCACAGTTGAGAGGAACAAGGACGGAAATGGAAGGAGAAGAAACAAGGGGGGGGGGGGGGGGGGGGTCAGACATGAGGAATCTAGTTTCTGTGGGAAAAAATCTGCTTTCTCTGCATATGTCTCACAGAGAGGATGATAAATATAGCTATTCAAATTGAGCCATGAATAAGACGGTGGATCGGAGGCGTTGAATGAATGGATCCAAGAATGCATGAGACTGAACTGCTGGACAAATGAATGGATTACATAAAACAGTACTTCATGCTAGACATCTGTTTGGTGTCTGCATCCCTTTGTATTGGCCAGATTTCTTTTTCTTTTTTTTTATTCTGAGAAGGGCCCTAGTTTCCCTAAGCCCAGTGGAAAAATGTTGGAAAACTGTTTTGGCAGAGTTTAATCTTAACAGCCATCCTTTCACTTTCTTCTTTCTTTCTTTCTGTCCCTCCATAAAATCTCCTTTCTGGTGCCTTTGTTTTTCTGGCCTCTGCGGCAAAGTCAAAGTTTGCCTGTTGATTCTTTTATTCTTTGCCTCTATTTAGGCCCGGGCTGTAGCACAAGATACTTCCATGTAATTGTGTCATGAAAAAAGTGTCATAATGGAAACAAGATTTCGAAATTGCAGTAATGATGCCTTTGCTCTTATCAACAGCTGCTTCCTGCTGCAAAGCCGTATGCATAATGCCGGGAATGTAATATGTGATTCATCAGCGTAGTTCTAGTCATCATCAATTTATGCTGGCGTCTGGATCAGGTTTGTCCGTGTTTCAAAAAGCTTTGAACTGCAACTGTGTGAGATCTGCATGAAAATGAACCAGGTGAGTTTTTAACTTTGTTAAATATTGGATACTGAACTGAACATCTAATTCCAATTAATGACGAGTGAAATGAAAAATGAAGTGGTTCTCAGTCGAGCACGTGCCGGTTTCAATTGCGGGACCCTTGGCCTAACCTTCCATAACATTTGGTTTGAATTGGTTCCGTAGTTTTCCCGGTGTGGAAAATCCCCCATCCCCTTGATTTGCACGAGAGTTTAACCAATGCCTGATCCTTCCACCAAGTTTCATGGCAGGCATTCCATTTGGCAGAATCCTGCTCGCAACAAACAAGTATGGGCTCCCATGGAACAAACCTCCTTGAGCAAATTTACCACAACAACAACAACATATAAAAGGATGTTGGGAATGATATTTGTTTTTATGAGCTTTTCTCCACACGATACATTAGACAGGTTATTGCGTCAGTGACTGCTAATGACTTTTGGTTAACCTCTGCAATATATTATTCATATCTGTCTGAATAAACTGTTCAAATTTAGTTGCGACAACAACGTGATGAAAGACAATTTATCAGAGCAACGAATTCCATCAAGGATTCTTGGTGAAAAGGGAAATAAATCACCTTCTGCATCATGTCTTTGAGATGCAGTGTACCCCCCCATCTCTGGCCTGACAGACTGTCTGTCGCTGTGTGTGTGTGTGTCCCCCCCCCCCCCCGCCCCCTCACTGACGCTGTGGTCTGGGAAATAATTTCAATTCTCAGCCTCTCTTTGCACTTAATTGAGAAGATGTGAGGTTTTTTTGGCAGCCCTCTCAGTGAGAAGCTGCTTATGGTTTGTAGAAGATCCTCCACGCAGAAGAATGGACACATTTATGGGGACAACATTGAGTAGGCGGCCACAACAAAAATGATGTGTGTGAATGGGCGAGTATGTTTTGGAAGGAGGCAAGATTTTCATCAGAGGGGTGACTCTTCTTCTTAGCATGAACCCCCCCCCCCCCCCCCATTCGTCTCGCAGCCCCACTTCAAACCCTGTGTTCCTCTCCTGATGGAAAGCAGATGGCTTCTGTCTAGTGTCTTCTCTCGGCTGTCTCTGATCCACTCTTTATTCTCTCTCTCTCTCTCTCTCTCTCATGCTGCCTCTTTCTCTACTTCCACAACCCCTCGTCCCTTTTTTTTTTAGTCCCAGCTTTCCTCACATCTTTCTCTTATAAAGATAAATAAAGATAATGAGCCCTTTAAGCCGGTGCTTGAGCACGATGTGATTTTGCTTCATCTTCAGCGTATGGATCATGTCACAACTTGCATTTATGCCGCACCACCAACTCGTTCCGACCCTCGTCATCCTCGTTGACATTTGCGATGCAGGAAGGCTATGCAGCAAGCTACCGTTTTCCTGCTGTATTTGTACCCCCCCCACACACACACACACACCTACATACCTGTAGTTCACCAACATCAACACCACCGAGCTCACCCCTGCTGAAATAGGGATTTTTTAATCGGTTGAGAACAGGGGAACAGGAAGGCATGCAGACAGAGAATCAAAGGCAGGACACATAAAGGAGTGCATTGGATGAAACCAAGAGGAGATCGGAGGAGGTGAGGGGGGAGGACAGGAGAGGAGGGTGGTGAAGAACAGATGATGGACAGAGGAAGGGAAAGCGTGTCAGAAGAGGCTGCTGGTAAATAGCCGAAATAGATTTGAAGGGGTGCAGCATGGAGGTTGTAATTATGATTAGTGTCCCACATGGAAAACATCATCCTTATTAATGGTTACGATTAAATTAGGAAGGATTAGGATTAAATTAGGATGGAGATCAAATCGTTACTTAGTAAGATGTTATCCTGACGGCCTTGCAGAGCCGTGTTGTTTCACCGTCTCATGTGAAATGCAGGAGGGATGTTATAGATTCATACACGGTACTTTAAAGAGATTCACTTACAGAGAGTCTCTGTGGTAAACCAAATAAATAATCCCCTTATGAAAACGGCCAAAGTTTTTAAACTTCTTTAAGCTTTTTAAATGCTGTCAGACTTCCTTCACCGTGATTGCGTTGTGGGCCGTAATCTATCTCGACAACCAGTGGAAAAACTTCCATTGGAATAAAAGTGAATTTAATGCAAACGATACAGTGCATTGATTTGTCTGTGGCATCGAATCAATCTGCCAATGGCAGCACCTTATGTGATGTATTTGTATCATATATAATTAACATTTCCTCTTTTATTGATCTCTGTTCTCCATTGGAGTTTAATCTGGGGAAGTGTGCTTTCAGACAAGAGTAGATTTGAATGTCATTGTCAAAGTGCGATATTTAATTTTATTTTGAAAGGAAACATATCAGATAATTTTACGTGTGTGTTTTTTTTAATTTTATTTTGCATTGTGGATGGTGTTGCGTAGGAGGAGCAGACAATTTAGCTCTTGAACAGGAAGTTGATTGTTTGCTGCAGAAGAAATTCGCATCCTTACAGTTTGTGTGTGTGTGTGTGTGTGCAGTAACATTCACAGAACTGTTTCATTTTTTTCTCGCATTTGCCAGAAAGTCAGCGACCTTGAGAGAGTTACAAATGACTGCTGAGTGTCCGGGTGCTTTTCTGCATGTGCGGTTTGCGTGTGCATGCTGATGTGTGTGTGTCGGACATCAAACAACGAACTTCCTCTCCATCCACGTGCGCTGACACACATTCAGAGATCCACCCTCAGTTTTAGTTCTGCTTCTGAAAGAGCTTCACGCTGATCAGTGTGTCGGTTGGCCTCCCTTCTGATTTAGCTGCCGTGCTGCTTGTGGCCTGTTTGACTGTGTTAGGGCTGCTGGACGCGCTCACAATGAGCTTTAGGAGTAAAATCACCTTCAGGAAGAGGCTGAAGAGCAAACGAGTGAGATCGGGTTTCATTCGCCTGAGTATTGTATGTATTTTATTTTCTCTCTTCTTTGCCGTGCTCACGCTGCATAGTTTAGTGCCAGTGCCACACGCGTGTGAATATGATGCCACTTCAGAATTGTGATTTATACAACTTTAAAGTCATAAACTGTATAACCGTTTTAATCAGTGCTTAATGACGTGTCATCTCCTCCTCCTTTGAAGATGAGTCTGTTCCAGCACATCAGGTTAGGGAGGAAAATTTGGAAAGTTGCAAAGTCACATAGAAACCTGAGCTTAACGCATGGCCCTGCTTATTGGCGCTCTCATTTAAATCAAATCATTGATCTGCTCCTACAAAACAGAAGTAAGAAGTTCATTAAGAAACCTATTGATAGCTTTGTATTTTTTGTATTTGATTCAGTGATTGAACGCTCAGGTTACCTAGGCGACGCTCGCGATGCAGTTCCGTTTCCCTGTTATGTCGTTGCATCTTAGAGCTCACACGCGCCAGTAATGCACTATAATGCTAGAACATTTATAATCTGTTCACATTGTCACATTATAGACAGCAGAAATGCAGCCCCACTGATGGAGGTGTGGATGTCAGACAAGGTGGTGCTCTGTGTGCAGAGGCCCTTTGCTGCATGTCTACTCCTTCATTCTCTCTCTCCCAATACTTGTCATAGGTTCTGCTGTCCCATTCGTTGAAGTTAGAGTATGGGTGTCTGAATGATGATGATGAATATATTTATAAGATAGAATGTTAGAGTACAAGTACAGTCAAACAGTAGTAGCATGTATTACAGTACAAGTACAGTCAAACATCCTGTCTAAGAGGAGCATTTCAAAAAATCCCTTGCGGTCTTGTTTCCATTAAAAGTCCTTGGTACATAAATCATCGACATGTAACAATACCAATAAAATAAAAATAAATTACTCCACAGATGCAAAATAACAATAAATTAAAAATACACATACTATGTACAAAAAAAATGGGGGGGGGGGGGTTTGATCCGGAGAGAGTCGTGATGACTATCTCCGTTTCTGCCCCCCTGAAAGGTGAATTTTTAGGGCTGTTTTGAAGGAGGCCATCAAGGTTCATGTTCTGAGGACAGGAGTCAAACAGTTGCACCCTTGGGTGGCAGTATGGCAAAAGTAATGCTGAAAAACAAAAGCCGATTGTGATCCATCGGAACCCGAGCTGACACCTGCAGACTGGCTGCTCTGCCAATTTAAGTTGAAGCAGCAAAAAGAATGAATGAACGATGCCAATATTTAGCTTGTGTTCCAAAATCATTCATTGGGAGGGTTTTGTTTGCTGATTTGGCTCGTTAGTCACAATCCTTTATATGGAAGAACATGTAATATATTGCTACATAATAAATGAGAATGATAAGTTAGATAAGCTGCATGAGCATAAAATATTGCGGAAAATGTGTGTAAATCAAAATACTTCATCATTTCCCGGGTGGTATATGATGAAGTACCCATCCATCACCTCCTGTTACGCTGTGCTCCCTCCTGGTTGCGTGCTAACAGGCCTGTTTTCTCTGTGAAGTTAGCTGTGGCGGATAAATACCGCAGTCTGTTTGCACGTGACAGGAAGCAGAGATTGTGACTTCCTGCTCCCGCCTCACCGCAGTATGCTCAGGCTGTCCCTTTGCCGTTGCTTTTCTGAGTGAATCATTTCACCGCTGTCCAAGCCCATGTTTTAAGACTGTGCGTTTCATATGGCTCACTGAGCGACAGTCGCAGATCTCTTTGAGGAAAGAGAAAGTCGGGCTGTAATGGATTGTTTCGACTGAAACCGTCGTCATTTCTACAACGTTGATTTTTCCTGTTTGGGAGTTTATATATTTGCGCATGTAAAATTGAGGTATTAATGTGCTGAATAGAAAACCCACTTCCATCATTGTGCTTATTGCATTGCATTTATTTAACTTCGGCAATGTAAAAACAAACAAATAATGGTTTCTTGAACTTGAACACATTTTGTGAAATGTAAACATTGTATTAAATGGAGTTTGAACATTTTGCCACTCAGAATATATTTGATGACTTTCAATGACAACCTTTCACTTTATGATCTTATAATATGTCGTCGTTTGTATTTAGCTTCGAAGCCTAACGTCTGTGTTGTGTTCGCCTTGTAGCAGGAGAAGCCGAAGATGATCGATCCTCTCGATTATGAGACTGTCATCTCTGAACTGGGGGGCGAGTTGAAGGAGGACCCTCTCCGAGACCTGCTCCTCTTTCCTGATAATGATTTCTCAGTAAGTGCATGTGTGTGCGTTTGTGTGTGTATGTAGGTGTGTGTGTGTGTGTGTGGCCATATAGAAAGAAACACATTCACACATAACAGCCTTTTTTGGGAACACGGGCAACGGACAACCCAGAGAGGAGCCACACAGACTCAGGGAGAACACGCAAACTCCTTATAGATAGGATCGATTTGAACCCAGGATCTTACCTCGAGGAAAGTCTTTAATTTAAAGCCATATTTTTCCTTTTCATTTTATGCTATTGTTACAAACGAGATTTGTGTGCAAATAAAATTGATTAACTATTGTTCTGAAATGCCAACAGTTAAGTTGTAAGGAGCACGCACAGACCATGTAGTGTCAATAAGCCTCAGTTAAAGAACTACTTTTCTCCTCAAAAGCTGATGCAGGGCTTGAGTCGCCCTTAGCAGCAGATCACAAGTGAGTAAACATGTTGACACAAAGATCTCCGCATCTGGCCTGTTATTGAATCAAGAGGCCGGCGCTTCCACTCAAAGACAAGACAAGAAAAATCTGCGTCAAATACATTTTTGTTTAAATTTTACCAGTAAATTTCCAATCAGCCATTTCCTTGCAGTCGAGACGACCTATCCGAGCTGACTAATGGTGAGGGGGTGGGGTGGCGGTGGGGGGGTTCACCCCGGATGTATCGCCAGCGCATTGTGACACCACACAAAGACAGACAACCAAACACACGGAAACCCACGCAGACACGGGGCATTAACCACCAGTTCATTTATATCTACATGATGGAACCAAAATGAGTCCCTCATTCACATTTCTTTCCCTCATAATTATGTACCAGCACCTGATCAGGCCTTTTAAAGTTAGCAGTCTTTTCGTTATAGTCGGCTCTCCTGCTCCATTCACATGTTCGTTGGTTTTTTTTTTGTGCTGAGCATTTCAGCAGATCCACATTAAGAAGACCTAACTGGCTCCTTGTGCTAAAAGGAAATGCACGAGTCTGCTGGTTCAAAGCCGTCTCTGGACACAGCGCAACTTTCTCACATCATCTATGTCTCTGTGGCTTACGATCAACTTCCATGATTGCAAGTGAAGGCGGCTTGGCAGAGTTACGCTAATGCACCAAAGGCATTTACTAGATGTGCTTCACTGCCAGTTGCTTTTGGATCTCGCCACTTTACCCGTCTGATTGGTTCGTATAAATCAAAGTTTGCCCGGGGTCATGCAACAAAACCTTGTTTTTGTTGGCTTTCTGCACACGAAGAAGAATGTGTCTGCCTTCCTTTTCAGTGTCAGTGTGCACGTTAAAAACTGAATGTTGATTTTTGGTCTCGGTGAACATGAAGCATTCTATGTGCATACCTCCGAGTCCTTACACAACAGTTTGTGGAAATCTATGTGGTAGTTGCAGAATTCTGTTTTCCCTCCAGGTATCCACTGTGCCTCAAGAGAGTCGGACTCTCAAGTCAACCGTTCCAGAGGGGGCAGAACTACAGGCTGAATGTCTGCTGGTCAGACAGGTAGGGCACTTGTGTGTGTGTATGTGTGTGTGTATGTGTGTGTGTGTATAGGTGTTTATTGGAATTAACTGAGGCCTCTGTGGTTGGTGTTCATTTGTCAGTTAAGACTGAGCTTAATATAGAGCATCCTGATAGCAATGGAAGGAATTAATCATGCCTCAAACGTTTACCAGATGTCTGCGTAACTTGATGTGTATTTGACTGTGTGTGTGTGTGTGTGTGGGTGTGTGTGTGTTTTCTGACTGGGGCTATCTGCGATCATTTCACATCATCCATCTATAATCTCAAAGACTCAGCGGAGAAAATATCTTTGTAGACGGAAACTCTCCAGACAGTACTCTCACAGATAACTGGCGACTATAGAGTGTGTGTACGTGCGTGTGTGTGTGTGTGTGCGTGCGTGCTGTCCGCTTGATATTGTAGACGATCATATGTATGTGGTGTTTATAGCAACAACAGACCACAACCTTTCTAAACAAATTGATTAAAGTGAATAGTAGAGGCCTTGTGTAGTACATAGACATTGTACACACAGTGTACAGAGTGTACTTTTCCGACCCCTGACACAGATGATGCTATTAAGATGCTAACAGACCTTGATTTGCAGTTGCACTGCAAACAGAGTTTTACCACAGTTCCAATTATGATTGAAATAATCTAATGCTGAATCCCCGTCTCCAGATCAGCGACCAGGCTTTAGGGGAGCCGAGGTCTTACTGTACTCTGAGTTGTTTAGAATGTCTTGATTGTCTCTCGACTTTATTCCCAGGAAGGCAATCATTTTGTAAAGCGAACATTTAACTTTAACGGACATCCATCCTGTCTTACAGGCCTGTAAGTATTACAACTCTGAGCTAAATGTGGTCCAGTTCAAATATGACGACTACGCTGGAGACTACCGCCTGCTGCCCAGGTAATACACTCGGACTTTGTCGCCATGGCTACTGCTTCCTCAGTGTGGCTTTCAGGTGAACAGTCTTCCTCCCGCATTAGTTGTTCTTTGTGGAGATACTCATGAATCTCTTGTAGGATTGGTCAGTCATTACCTTTCATCTTGAGAGTTGGAGGTTATGTTATTACCTACATGTCTTTGTTTAGTTTGACTACAAGATATCGTAAAAAGCTTTTGTGCAGGGGTGGATCATGGGCCATGGAAGAGTCGATGACATTTTGAGGCGGATCCATATATGGATGATGATTCCGGATCTCTTTTTCCATTTCCTCAACATTGTTTCTTTTAAACATCAAATACAAATACTCAGGCAATCGGATCCAGATCTGGATTGTCATCCAGAACAGGAAGAATAAAATAGATTTTTTAAGGCGGGGGCGGGGCATATTCATATACTCTGTTTCTCTGTTCCTCTGCAGGAAACTGTACAAAGCTGAGAAGCTGCCGTCCCATTCTTTTGAGATTGACCATGAAGACGTGGACAAAGACGAGGTCAGTAAAGAGAAAATGCCTTCAGAATGAATGCATGACATACCGGAAACATCCTGAGGCTCATGTTTAACTTGGTTCATTGCAGCTTTAAAGCTTTTAAACTATACTTTGGAAGAGCAGTTTGCTCATCGCAGCTCAGTGGGACATTGTTTATGAGCATCATGTGCTTGACAAAGGACCATCCACAGATAGAAACACTCCTCCTTTATTTATTATCGATTATCTGTTGCTCTCTGCCAGTTAATGGAATGGAAAGCTAATATATGGCCACTTGTGTGTTTTTTCAGGACACAACCTCTCTGTCCTCATCCAAAGGAGGAGGTGGGGGTGGAGGCGGGCTGGGGATAGGTGTGTTTCGGTCAGGCTGGCTCTACAAAGGGAACTTTAACAGCACCGTCAACAATAGCATCACTGTTCGGGTGAGGAAATGCACAACAGCTTCCTTTTCACGCTCCCTTTTATTTGTCCCGCATATTATTTATTTAGCTCAGTTATTTATGACATGTATTAGAATATAAATAATAAGTGAGCCCCAAATGAATGTGTGTGTATTTGATTCTGTCTGTGCAGTCATTCAAAAGAAGATATTTCCAGCTCACCCAGTTGACTGATAACTCCTACATCATGAACTTCTACAAAGATGAGAAGATCTCCAAGGAACCCAAAGGGTGCATCTTCCTCGACTCGTGCACTGGTGTGGTACAGGTGGGTCTGCGCCGCCTCTATATTGCAAACCTTGAGTGATAAATAAATAAATAAATCTTCTCTCGACGGCGAGCTGATGTTAAACAGGAATTCACTGGATGTAGAAAAATAACAAAGAGTAACCAAAACATCTAAAAGTACAGTTTGTCACTGCAAGCATTCTTTCACCAAGAACCTCGTTAGAGCTTCCCCTTAGACTTTGTATTCAATGCTGTAAAATAAGGCCTGTGAGACAATAACAAAGTTAAAAACGTCACTGTGATGCGTATTTATTTTTATTTATGTTATTTTACATTTGAAATATTAACGATGGGATTAAAAAAAATGTTTTAGACGTTTTCTGTAGCACTTAGACAAAGAGAAGATTAGCTGTAATATAACAGGCCCTTAGAAAAACTGCTTGCACAAGAAGCAATGGCATTTTTCAAGGACACAACCATTGATTTTGTTGTTGTTTCTCCATACCAATCTCTCCATCCCTCCATTCATTCCCTTGAAGAACAACCGTCTAAGAAAGCATGCCTTTGAGCTGAAGATGAACGAGGTGACATACTTCGTGCTGGCCGCGGAGAGTGAGCAAGACATGGAGGAATGGATAAGCACCTTGACCCGCATCTTACAGATCAGCCCCCATGACGGTCCGGCCCCCGACCGCAAAAGTCTGGATCTCACCGACCATCGGCAAGGTGAGCGTGGGCGTGTATCTGTGTCAAGGTGTGCAGAACGTTTACCTGTGACTGATGAAATTTAGAATTTGATCATTTAAAGTAGAAATCTGAATTGTAGCACATGCGTTAATAACGGTGCCCTTAAAGTAGTGCAATCCTTTCACGCTCTCTTTTTGACTTGCCATCTTGCTTTACCTTAATGCTGAACGTGGTCGGTCTATCTGTGACATCATCATCACGCAATGACACCGACCTTCACCCCACTGTTTATGACATCATGCCTTGTTATTACAACAAAAAACTTCACATGATCAAAAGTGGGTACCAACTGTAAGAGTTTTAGTACAGGATCACAACGGTCAATGTAACACACCCTACGAAGCACGGAGACTTGGCCCAGTGTGAAATGATGTCATCGCCTCAGTCGCCATGGCTCTGTGGTCTTGTAGCATGCCTCTAAATCAGGCTGAGGGTGTATGGGGACCTACCATTAATGTACCATTTGGTTCAGCGAGGCCTTTGAGAAGAATCGCCCCAGGCACATTTAGATTATATGTCTGCAAAAGCATTTTCACTTTTGTTATTCACAAATACGAGGAATTGAGTTATATTTTTTTCCCTGAGATGGGCAGACGCGTCAGCTGACTCCCATTTCGGAGCTGCCAAACCTATTCTAGAAAAGGCTATAAGGTCATAAGATCTTAAACTCAGATGGGGACAATGTACATGCTTCGGCAAACCTCCTCATCTATTCACGAACTTCTCTAAGCTCTCGTTGTGTTTGTTCTCTCTCCAGATGTGTTTGACCTGTCACTGAGTGACAGCTGTTTGCAGGAGAATGAAGAAACTACCACAGAGAATGGCATCAATCCAGAGCTAGCAAAGGTTGGCTACGTTGAAATGGCCTCATATTTAAAAGCCAGTCTTCTCTGCTGCAGCTGCAGCACAGTTTATATTATTAAATCGTTATTTAAGACTGTTAGTTTATGTAAACATAAATGTGAAGGTTTCCGGTCTTCAGATATTTGGAAAGTTGGCTTTTTGAATATTTTATGAAGAAGGAAATGCATTGATACGTTTTGATAGGCGTCAAACATACATAGCAAAAAAGACAAGCTAGCATTAGAAAGCATGTACTGTATTACTAAAAGTAAAAAGGCAATCTATGGTGTTTTTATTGAGTGGTTGATTCACTGGATCTCTTCCATCCACCTGCCCTTTGACCCTGTCCTTCTTCCCACCTCCTCCCTGACAGTATATCTCTGAGACGGAGGAAGGCATTCGCTGTGCAAGGAGAGAAGAGAGGCTCAATCTGTTCTCGCTTGATCCAGATACTCCTGTAAATAAAATGAATGAAATAACTGCACATCCACAGAACATGCGTTCATCATCATTATTATTATTATTTTATTTGCTATACTTTGGTTAAATGAAATAAAGCAACTAATGAACTCTGATGCCCCACCCACAGGTTCTGAGGAGCCCACGGACCGAGCATCCCACAGCGGAGAACTCGGCAGTCCGTCCGTTTGAGGAGAAACTGGGCCGAAGGTTTATGGTAACCTGCCGATCGCTCAACCTCCTGCTGCAGGGCTGCGTCAGCGAGAGTGAAGCTGGACCAGTCACTAATGTGAGCCTCCAAAAAAACACAACGTTTGCATTAATGTGTTTCAGGGTAATAACTAGTGAAGACACTCCAACCTGTAAAGCAGTTATAATACACTCAAGGAATTAAAAAAATATATCTAATGCTGGATGGGAAAAAATAATTGAAACCCTGAACCCACCACCCGAGAGCAGATGACATCATCAAGGGGTCGTACCAACTCATAAGGAGTAGGATTGCTGCTGTTAGCTATGCTGATTGTTAATTCTAAATTCCAACACAAACTACCCAAGAAAAATCTGCAAGTAAAAACAGTTTTAGATATAAAAGAACTGCTTCTTGTCTGCTCCGTCAGATCGAACCGTTCTTTGTGTCGCTGGCACTGATGGATGCACGAGAGGGGCGAAAGGTCTCTGCCGACTTCCACGTAGACCTCAACCACGAGACGGTGCGTCAGATGCTCGGTGGCCCCGGATCGGCCGCTGGCGGGCAGGAGAACGGCGTGTGCTCTCCCGCTGAGAGGAAACCAGGAGAGTGTTACCTCAGCCTGGACATGAATCACTGGCTATGTTACCCCAAACAGGTACAAGGACGTTGCTCCTTTATTATGTTTTACAAATCAGTCAAAGTTAAAGAAATATAATAATACTCCTGCTTTCTGTAATTGATATATGGTGTGACTGGAAAATGCATTTTCAGGCCATTTTTTCTGTGACCAACCCCCATACGGACATAGTGATGGTGGCAAGAGTGGAAAAGGTGCTGATGGGAAATATTGCTTGTGGGACAGAACCTTACATCAAAAACGCAGACTCCAGTAAGGTCAGCGCTTCTCTTTCCTCCGGTCGTTCTCCCTCGCATTGCTCGATTTACTTCTATCACTGGCATTAGAGCCAAATGGGTTTGCGTTGCCTTATGTCTCGCAGCAAGCTTGGAAAAACATCCTGTAAAACATTCGCTCAACTCAGCGGATGACATTTACAAGAGGATTTTCCTCTACGGCCAGAGTTGATCTTCATTATCGAATGCCAGTCCGAACGGATAGTTTAGAATTTCTTTTTTTTTTTTTCCGAAAACCTATCCAAGACATTTCCAGGCTGGCCGGCTGGCGCTGCTCCATGTGGTCCCTTAATCGCTGAGTGAATCCCCGGACATTCAACCAGCTGCCAGCATCAAACAAGCTCATATTTAGCGTGTCGCTTCTGTCTTTGTAAATGATGATTTGTGGCGGATCGCATCCCATCAGCTGACGTGTCTTTCTAATGTCCCTGTCCTTTCATCTGCCCTTTTGTCCCACAGACGGTACAGAAGATTTTGAAATCCAACAAGCAGTTCTGTAGTAAACTGGGGAAGTACCGCATGCCGTTCGCTTGGTCTGTGAGGTCAGTGGGCCCTGGTTAGAGGCTCAATAATTGCTTTAACATATTTCCCTCACAGCTCAATTCCCCTTCTGTCCGCCACAGGCCGGTGTTTAAAGACAACCACGGGGCGCTGGACAGAGAGGCTCGTTTCTCACCGCTCTTCAAACAGGAGAGCAACAAGATTTGCACAGAGGACCTGATTAAGCTTGTATCCGAGTACAGGAGGTGAGGCCTCTGACGGCTGTGTGCTTCTCCAAGAGTATTCAAAACTCTTCTTACGTTCCGTTGACATTTTGTCGGGTAGGGCTGAGAAGACGAGCAAACTGCAAACCATTCCCGGGGCGCTCGACATCGCAGTTGACTATGTTCCAATGGAGCATCCCAGTAGGTCCATTTCCAAACCCTTTATTTATATCTGTGTTCTCTTCTCTGGGTTCACATGCTTCCTGTTTTTTTTTTTTTAGACTGTGTTACATCCTCCTGTGTCCCCGTGAAGCCCTTCGAAGAGCTGAGCAAGCACCAGCCGACTGTTGAGGTGGAGGAGTTTGTCCAGGACGCCACCAAGTTCGCGCAGCCACACCGTGTCTACAAAAACCACATCTATGTCTATCCTAAGCACCTCAAATACGACAGCCAGAAGAGCTTTGCCAAGGTGGGCCATCGTCGTCCCACCGTGGAAACAGCTCGAGAGGAGCGCGATCTTATGTTACCTGGTGTTTTCTTAATGCTTCGTGTACTTTCGATGTTGACTTTTTTTTTTTTTTTTTTACTATGCAGCCAATCATTAATGCCACAATGGCCCTCTTGTTCGCAGGCTCGTAACATTGCGGTCTACGTGGAGTTCCGCAGCTCGGATGACGAAGTTGCCAAACCTTTAAAGGTAGAATGGCATCCGTTGAGTTTTATTTGACTTTCCATTTAAACTATGTCTCTAATTACAAATCTGCCGAGCTATGATTTCTTTCTTTCTATTGCTGTTTCCTAGTGCCTCTATGGCAAGCCGGGAGGTCCAGTCTTCACCACAGCAGCGTGCTCCACAGTCCTGCATCACTCTCAGAACCCTGACTTCTACGACGAGGTAGAGGATTAAATGGCTGAATGGCAACCTGGAACGTCTTCATGGCTGACTCACCAACCTGCAGCAGAACATAACATGCTCTTGCATCTACAGGCAAAGATTGAGCTTCCTACCCAGCTTCATGAGAAGCACCACCTCCTTTTCTCCTTTTACCATGTGACCTGTGACATCAACGCCAAGACAAATTCCAAGAGGAAAGAATCCCTGGAAACTGCAGGTGAGTCGGCCTGGAGCTACCGTTTAGCCACACGGTCCCTATGTGGTAGGAGTTTTCCATCAGTCAGTGTACCCTTTTGTTTTTGTGTTTTTAGTGGGATATTCTTGGTTACCTCTCCTCAAAGAAGGCCGCCTTTTGTCTCAGGAGTTCAGCATCCCTGTCTCCTGCAACTTGGCACCGGGATACCTGGCCATCAAGGAAGCCAGCAACACTAAGGTGAGAAGGGGAAAGGGACAAGGAATGAAAGATGTTCATAGATTGAAATATTCAATGTGTGAGGCGGCACGGTGGCGTCGTGGGTTGCACTGTCGCCGCACAGCAAGAAGGTCCTGGGTTCCAGTTAGTATGTTAAAACCTTGTGTCTCCGTTGGTTCTGTCCGGGTTCTCCGGTTTCCTCCCACCTCCAAAAAACATGCAATTTAGATCAAATGATCATTCCAAATTGTCCATAGGTGTGAGTGTGTGCGTGAATGGTTGTCTGTCAATGTGTGGTCCCACGATGCATCTAGGTGCCCCCCCCCCCCGTATCAGCTGGTGGGGGTGGATGAGAAAATGGATGTTACGCGTGATGAATGGCGTTTGAACAGAAAGCGATTGTGTTAGTGATTTCGTTGCCGTGGCCATTTCACAGAATGGAGCAGATGTGAAATGGGTTGATGGAGGGAAAGCTATCTTCAAAGTATCTACCCATGTCATCTCAACAGTGTACACTCAGGTAAGACCATGATCCGGGTTTCTGCAATCTCCACAGTAATTCCTGGACATACGAGCGCTTTAACATACGAGATACGAGCCGGTCTGCGAGCAATATGTTTTGCAACTTCCAGATGCTGGCGCTAAATGTCTGCGCGCTCCTTCAGTGATTTTGCCTGTATCTGTAAATATTCTTTACAAAAAGTGATGGGTCCAAAGTAAGCCAGTGGTAAGGATGGCAGTGACAAGAAAAGACGCATGATGATGAAGATGAAGCATGAAATTATCAATAAACATGACCGTGGTGTCTGCGTGAGTGATTTGGCTCGCCGGTACGAGCGGAGTACATCGACGGTATGTAAGAGACGGATGCTACCAAGAACACAAAGCCTTCCAAAGGAACAACTGTTCTGTCTAAGTTTATGTACGAGTACGTGTAAAGTACAATTACTGCATAAAGTGTCTCCATACCGTCCAAGAAGATTATTTCCTCTATCTTTACAAAATAACTTCATAGTTCTCGTTCATTGTTTCCTGTTGCACACTAATGGTAAGCACACATCGTGAAGGCGACTGCAAACGCTCACTTTGTTGTTCAAGTACAGATATTTGATACTTTGCATTACGTGGCTGAAAGTAAAAAGAGACCAGATGGAGTGCAGAATAACAACATTACAAAGCACTGAAGAGTAAACGCCGGCCTTGGTGGACATTGATGGTTCCTTTCAGTGTGACGGTGAAGGCTGCAACAAATCCAACCTCCAGTAGCATCAGCAGCCGTAGAAGCGTGTCACAAAAATACCAATGTTGTTGTTGTTGTTGTTGTTGGTGAGGTCCATCAATTTAAGTTCATCCAATCCAAAAAGGTTCATAGACCCCCTCTCTCCATGCCAGGACCCCCACGTGAACCGATTCTTCCAGCAGTGCCAGAAGAGAGAGCTGGACCTCTCTCTACCTCCTCCCTCCAACTTCCTCAACTGCTTGAAGGTCGGGAAACACCCTGTATTCCCTCGGTTGTCGTTTATTGCGACTGAGGGAAAAGCAATCATCCTGCATCCTGTCTAATCCTGTCTACGTCAGACAACATTTCTTTTTCATCTATATCCACCTTTCTCTGTGTCCTAAACCTCCTACGCCTGTTCTACACCCTTCTCTAGGGTCTTCTCAGTATGGAGAGAATCCCAGTCATCATCCGGTTTCTTCCCGTGCTCTTCAACCAGCTGTTCAAGGTCCTGACGCAGAATGACAACGATGAGGTCACTACTGCCACCACCAGGTAGGGTGTGAATTCCTCCACAGCTGGATTCAGTCGCTCTACCGCCACTTACAGATGCTTTAGTTTAGACTCCTAGAGCAACCTCATTAGGGCAGCCTTTATTTAAAAACATCATTGATTTGGTTTATTAGAGGGTTTTTTGATTTGATTGATTATTCCAGCGTCATTAAAGAGGTTTTAGCTTTCAGTCAAAGCAACAAAGGAGATTGTCGTCCGTCATTATTTACGAGTAAAAGCTGTGGGTTTTTTTGTACTGTGTTTGCAGAGTGCTGGTGCACATTGTTGCAAAGTGCCACGAAGAAAACCGTGATCACTACCTGCACTCTTACATCAAGGTATTGCATGGGAACAACTTGTTTGTGTGTGATTTTGTAACGCGATATTTAGTTGACTATAAAATAAAGAAAAACTTGAAATCCTATTATTTGAGAATTTGGATTCATCTGACCGCCTCTTCAGTGGCGTTCTTCCTGCTAGCCATTAAAGACGATACTCTTTTTCACAACAAATCAAATTGCTACATGATATTCTGTGTTTCTCTACAGTCCCTCCTGGTTGACATATTTGCCAGTTGAGTTTCTTTCTATGAAATAACCAATTGATTATTGAATATTTGCACCTCAACTCTCTTGGATTCTGTTGTGTGTTGTCCTCACACCTGCCTTTCTCCTCATTATGAAAATAATATAACCCAATAAAGTTCTTACTTGTCATAAGTCATCTTGTCACTTCTTTCCAACATGTAGTATGTGTTCAAGTCAGAGGCCCACGGTTTCAGGACTGTTCATGAAGAGCTGGCCAAGGGCATGACCTTTGACCTGAAAAGCAACGATCAGACAGCAGTCAGGAATGTCTTGAAGGTTTGTCTCCCTCCTCACACTTCTAGAATGTGCATTATGAAATGGTATATATATATATATTGTCCTTCTTTTATCAACTCCTGGTTTCAGTTCTCCTGGTTTTTCTTTGAGCTGATTGTCAAGTCCATGGCTCAACACTTGGTTGAATGTGACAATGTAAAGGTAAGGCACGCGCCCCTATTTTCTCCTTTTCTTCCTTTGCATTTATATGATCTGAGCACATATAAGCATACCATCGGCAATGTTCTCCAAGCTTCCCAGACCCCAGCGTTTCCCCTCGTCCTATCTGAGCCGCGTCGAGGCGTTGGTGGAGACGGTGTCCGAACACATCTTCTGGAAAAACAAAGACCTGGCAGAAGAGACGCGGAGTGCCAACCAAGCCGTCGCGTCTTTTGTCAAGGTGGAAGCAAAACTTGTTTTATAATTTAAATAGTTATTTAGACTGTGGGGACCCAATAACATTTGCAGGCACGTAACGCAAACATAGTTTCAAGCGTACTGCATATTGTCCTAGAAATGGATCAACGCAAATTGCATGGACAAGTCGGGTAAATTGTTTCCTGGTGACATTTTTGCCAGTCGATTCCATATGTGTTAAATGTTTTCTGATCAACGGTCTCTGTCTCTTTGCAGCGCTGCTTTACGCTCTTGGACAGAGGCTTCTCGTTCAAGCTGATCAGCAACTACGTAAACATGATCACTGCTACTGACAGCAAGGTAAAAAAAAAAAACACATCCAAATACTGGGAAACGGTACTGATCATTAAGAAACGCAAACAAATGCTCGACCCCAAAATGTGAACTTGGAAAGACTGGTAGATGTAGATGGAAAGCCGTAACAGAATTATGGGGGAGTGGGGCTAAGCAGAGAAAGGACTGAGAAATGCTGGATTATGCAGGCAGGCTTATGAACCAGATGATGAACCCGAGGCACAGGAAAGCGTTGATTTGAGGGGGGGGGTGGATTCAGACGCACAATCAAAGAGACGAGACTTGAACTCGGCCATTGGATATGCAGGGACGTCTGCAAAGTGAAAGATCTGATAGAGAAGCGTGTTGAGCGGATGAGCTGCAGGTGTGCAGAGGTGCATGCTTCTTTGCATATGATGCCCCCACACCTCATAATTCCCGCTCCCTTTCTTAAAGACCCACCAAAAGATGGGTGAACTCTTGGATGAACTCCGGGGATTCCCACATCAAATCATACCACACTGTTGTCTTCTACAGTTCAGGCCATGTTGCACACTGAGAGAAGGAACCGAGATGAAACAAGGGAGGGGTCTTTGGGATTAAATGAAGTCAGTGACAGACACACCTGTAACAGTTTAAGTCAGTAAGATTATTTTTTGTGTGTGTGTGTGTTTGATAGGTCTTGTGTGAGCTTAAATTTGAATTCTTGAGAGAGGTGTGCAACCACGAACACTACATCCCTCTGAGTTTGCCCCTGACCTCTGCTCGTATAAAAGGTAAGAGCCCGATTGAGTCCTGCCATGAGGCACGCCTGGAGCAGCGCTCACTCTCGTTCGTATAATAACCCTCCGCCTTTCTCTCTCTCTCGCTCTCTCTCTCTCTCTCTCTTCGTCCCTGTCAGATCGTGCATCCCAAGAGCCACAAAGTAGTCATGGTAAATGTTTTCACTCATTCCTTCTGAGTGTTGCGTGTGTGTGTGTGTGTGTGTGTGTGTCTGTGTGTGTGTGTGTGTGTGCATACCACACTGGCATGATGATAATGAAATGTATGGGAATCCTGGACGTTTCTTTTGTTGTTGCTCGTGCTATCCAGATTTGGATTGATGAGCTCCTTGATGAAAGCCAAATATGGGCAAAAACTGAATTTCCATCACCTGTGCATCAGCTGACTTCCGATCTATTTCCCCCACAGCGTTGGTGCCCGAGTACAATCTGACCGGCGAGTTCTGCAGGAAGCACTTCTTGACCGGCCTGCTGCTACGGGAGCTGGGGCTGGCCCTCCAGGATGAACAAGACCTCAGGCACTTAGCCTTGTCTACCTTGAAGACTCTAATGGCCAAACACTCCCTTGATGCACGCTATGCCACCAAGGTAGCCGGAACACACTTTCTTAAAAGCAGTACAGTACAGTCATGGGCTTACAGTGTCCAGATCGGACCGAGTCCTAAACACTACCAAATGCAGCATTAATACTACGTGAATGAATCTAGTGATGAATCCTCCAGGGATGCGCTCTGGGTTCTTTGCAGCAGTGACGTGCGGTGGGGTTCGTGTCTGGTGAGGCACAGTCAGATTTACAAATAAATGAACCTACAGCTTGTTCATCATTTGATTGGCAACATTTAACGTGTTTTGTTTAAAAATTTGTACCAGAATATTTTACATATTGTCACAAACCTGGCTCATTAGTTTATGACAAAAAGCGGAGACCACACATAATCTGCGTATTTACAAGAGATTTAATAAAATTATTCAACTCTGCGTATCAGTGTGCGTGCAGCGTTGAATGTGTGTGGATGCGTGTGTTGATCAGTTAAAGCTTAACTGATGTTTAACTGTTAAACATATGTTCTGAGACGGGTCTGTGTGTGGGTGAGGGGGCGTGTCGCAGTCCAGCTGGGGCTGCGGAGAGAGAGAGAGAGAGAGAGAACGGAACGGAACGGAACGGCAGAGATATGCCAGCGATGGAGGAAAAGCTGGGCTTCATTTGACAGCTTATGTTCTCCAGAACGTTACAGAACACTCGTTCACATCCAATGGACTCTGTCAGGCCCAGTCCGCCGCGGTTCTGCTCGAATCGGTCCCGCAATTTGACCATGAATACGCGCGGTCGCTGCTCGTGTTTGGAGGCTTCTCGGTAAATTCTTCATGTCGCAATATCCCATCCGAGTCCAGACATCTTCAGAAGTTGAGAAAAGAAGGCAGGAAAAGCAGAAAACACGGGTTCTTGCTTGACGTCCAGACATCCAGACAGCCAGCGCTTCCGTGTTTACAAGCCCGTCTCGAATGAGCGGATCAGCTGATAAGTGCGCTGAATCACTCACTGGTCTCCTATCGGCTGAAGGCCATATTACATGTGGCCTCATTCTGCAGTATTTTAATGCCGCTGAGCACAAGAATACGTGACGCACTAATTGTATTATTTAAAATAAAAAAATCATAAAATATACAATATAATATCACTGATGTTATATTATATATTATATGATTTTTATATTATTTTTAATAATACAAATACATGATTTTTATATGATTTTATATGATGACAGGTGAGGCTGTGCCTCACCTGCCTCCACTGACTGCACGTCACTGCTTTGCAGTCCTATTAAAATGCGTCCCTTTTATTTGCCACCTTTCTAGGAGAAACAGGCAAGAATTGCGTCTCTCTACCTGCCGCTGTACGGCCTGATCCTGGACAACATGCCTCGATTCTTTCTCAGGGATCTCTTCCCCATCTACTTCACTTCCAGTGACCAAGTAAGAGTCCAGATGAACACAGTGAGCTCTGCTCTGTGCTCCAACATTGGGATATATATTTCCAGACCTCTGCTGAAAATATTTTACCCAAATCTCTTCTACACGCAACAATCACGTATTGAAATGACGCATTTATCCCTAAATTCCCTATTTCAGGATTTCTATCATTTACATTTTTCCCAGTTTTAACAGTAAAATATGGATTTAGGACTGCACCATTCTCTCAGCTGATATGTTCTTGTTTTGGGAAGTGGGTCTTCATGAATTTAACGGACTTCTGTCTTCTGATCACTTTTCCTGATCGCTATCGTCTACATTTCCTAATTAGAGGACGCCACACCAAACCTTTTATCAGCCTTCTTATATTATATTGCCATTAATACCAAATATTTTTAATTTTCCTCTATATCTTATATACTAATAGTAATTACATGACCAGCTCATGTAGCTCGTTTGCTAAATGCTCATCTTCCAGCCTAATGGTCGTGGGTTCGAGGCTGCTTTGTTCTCTTTATTTTCCCACTTGCAGATTCAGAGGTGTTTGCATCTCCATCAGCCAACAAGGCTCCATATACCGTATATACAAAATTGCAGTCAATTATATTTACCCTTGTTGTGAAGGTAAATAATATTAACATAATATTGTTATTAGAATCAGGGTATCAGAGTTCCCTGCTCTCCTGGATTCTGTTCTACACTCATGTCTGAAATGTTGGAACTCCTTTCAGACTAATATTCTGTTCATCCATTTACACAAGTCCTCTCCCCGCTCTGCTCACCGACCAGGGCTCAAGAGATGACCTCAGTGTGGGAGGGGGAGTGGCTGGAGGAACAATCTCTGTCACCCGCCATGGAAATTCTGTCGATGCCTCCTTTTCCAAAGAAGTACTCAACTCAATCACAGGTAGCTGTGTGCCTCTCTCTCTCTCTCTCTATATATATATATAAATAAAATTCAAATGAGGACAACAATGCTCCCTTCCCAGCTTTCTCATCCTTGGCAATTGGGACAGGGAACCAAGCAGACTCACATGGTTCTCTGATCAGCGTTGACTCCAACCCCAGCAACAGTGACAGGAACAGTGAGAAGATGGACGGCTGTGAGAAGGTGAACATATATATATATATACATATATTTAATCGACATCCTGCTTATACAAACCTCGTATCTTTGACTGTATTCCTGTCGACTCCTTCCTCCTCAGTTTGCTCGGCCACAGTCCCTCATAGGCTACGGTTCTCGTTGCGACAAGCTGGATCAGGCGGAGACCCGAAGTCTCCTCATGTGCTTTTTGCACATCATGAAAACCATATCTGAGGGTACAATTTAAAAGCGCGTGCACACGGATCTATGCCACCTAGTCCAGGCTGTGGCTTGTAAAAGCTATTTTATGCTCTGATGTATTTTTTATTAGGTTTCACACCGGAACATTTCAACAATAGCTGCTTTTCTGTTATTAATATACTCTACATTAAAATGGCATTACATTAATGATTGTGTGTGTTGACAGCTACCATCTTTTCAGTTTTACTTGTTTTGCCTCTCAGAACGTCTGCCGTATGTATTTGATACACATTGTTCTCTTACCTGTTCACAGATGTGCTGGTTTCCTACTGGCACAGAGCCATTCACCAGGAGATCGCTGACTTTTTTAACATTTTAGAGTAAGTAAATACAGAGAACCTCAATTTTATGTTGACTATTTCTAATCTGCACCAAGGGGGGGGCAATGGAACCATAAGTGAAGGGATAAAAGCAAGGAGACAGAAATAGAAGTAAATGTTCTGTAATTACAGTGAGCGCTGATGAACTGCTTCCTGTTTGTCACGTTTCATTTATCAGATGTTTAACTCGTGAAGCAATTTGAACAAAAACAAGCCAAGATGTGTTTTTTGCATTTCTTCAGGCTTTGCCTTCAGCACTTCAGGTTCCTGGGAAAACGCCACATAGCCAGGTGAGTCTGGGTTGCCCTCGGAAGCATCTGCTGGGCCTCATCCACATGCAATCATTGTAACGCTGCAGATATGGGAGGATCTTGTTAACGCAAACGCACACGCTGCATTCAAAGGTTGCAATATTCCCCACCCGCTGCTCCGTGAGTCGTACGTGACTGCACACAAATGCAAATGCAGTCAAACAGTATACATAAATGCAAACACACACACAAGTAAATGAAAGGAGCCGAGTTGTGCAATAAAATATTAACATGTGCTCTGTATGCGAGGGCATGCCGGGGATGAGCTTCGCGAGGAGAATAGGTAAAGAGGTGGGGGGGGGGGGGGGGCTGAAACGCTTTGATCCTGTGGTTGAGTGGAAAGCACTGCTGGATATTGGGACATTGCACTGTTGTAGTTGGCCAGCGCAGGATGGGGGTCGTTACGGTGCATGTGTGCCATTCTTTCTGGAGCGAAGCCATCGGCACCGCTCGAGTGCTCCGTCTTCTGGCTCCTCCCAGCTAATTAAATTAGCCCTCTCTCTTTTTCCTTTACGGCAGTAAGATGCTGAGATGTGAGCCAACGAGAGGCGGAGCGAGCGCCATGACTTACTGTGTGTGTGTGGAGGCTTTGCAGAGTGAGATATAGCTGCAAGCTTTGCTCGCGCTCTCAGATGTCGTTGATCCTGTCTGGGGCCTGCCAGCTACTTAACATTCATCTGCAACACCAGGCCGTGAGGGATTCACCGTCTTACACTTGTTTCTGTCTCTCGGTGCGTCTCTCTCTGTTATCGCTTTCACACCTGGCTGATTTATTCGAGCATGAACTCAGAAGACTGCTCGCTGGGCTGCGAGCCCATCAAGTACTCCGCTTTCTAAAGGCCCTTAAAATTGGTTTGAGATATTTTGATATTAGATGGCCACACCATGATAAAAGCAAACGTTTGTGAAGTTGAATCTGATCCGTTTCATCCCTCATCAATCAACAAGCCCTTCTGTTGATTGGCTCGTACAATACATTTCTCCTCGCTCTTTTGGCTGGCAGAAGCCATGTTTAATTTCCTGATCAAGCCTGATGAAATGATCATAAGAATCTGATTTTGAGCTGCGTCCCAAGTGTCTCATGGTTTCGTCCCACCCAAATGTCATAGTCTCCTCGCTGCCTGTCCAGTATTGCATTAATGCTGACATAAAGCACACACACACACACACAAAAATCACACAATGTGATACTAGTAATGAACCAATTCCATCGACTCGGCTGCCTCTGAACTTTCTATCTGGATCGAGCCACGCTTATCATGCCCTGGTCACTTTGGATCTCCTACGTGTGTTTAGCATGAAGTGTTGCAGGAACACAATGTTACATGGTTGCTTCAAAAAGGTCCGATAACATCATATAGATCAATATGTATGGATTGCAAGCATGTACAAGCAGCCACCAGCGTGCCACACAGTTACTATGACTGATTACTGGTGATATATTATAATCGTCTCATCTAAACCAACTAATGTTAGCGATTGCGATTGCGATTGGATTGTGAACAGGAAGCTGGCGGCGGCCGTAAAGCTGGCCCAGTCCACGCAGGCCAACGGAACCCTGAAGGGCTCGAGCCACCCCTCCCAGTCCTCTCAACCCTCCAGCCTCTTCCCACAATGGTAATCACCCTTGATCAAGTCTTTTGAAGCTGCTGAGTCTTTCGTTGGTTACTGAATTTGCTCTTGATGCTGGCGATGTCTGCAGTTTGGCTCAAATATGTACATATTTAACTCTTTGTGCCATTCAACCCTTACTGGGGCACTCCGCATATAGCTGAGGTGAAAATAGCTGGCACTCGTTACTATGTTATGCAGACTCTTTTCGTAGAGGGGCGACCCGAAACGACCCGTGGATTTAGCATCCTCGCTGTCATACACTATGAGTCTCAGCATGACTCTCCTCATGCCTGCTGTGTTATGTGTGATTAGTGAGCCCTTCCTGTGTGTCCAGACTCCCGACAGCAGCACAGGTAAACAGGTAGTAAAATAATGGAGCACTAATGCGTGCCGCCGGTTCCTCCAGGATGGCGCCATCTGGAGGCGAAGGCCACCGACACGCTCGCTCCCAAACCATGCCCATCATCAGAGGCAAGAATGCGCTCACCAACCCCAAGCTGCTGCAGATGATGGAGACCGGTAAGCACGCAGACGCATACGCATGCTGTACGAGACGAATACACGACGCTACTGAGATGGATTCATGTTCGATTCTGCGTCCAGATGGGAGCATTCAGGACGGCGACACCCTGAATCCCACAGATATCGAGGCGAACTTGTCCACCGAGGTGTCCCTCACTGTGCTGGATGTACTGGAGCTCTTTGTTCACCATCACAAGGTCTGGCCTCAAGCGACACTCACTTTGTATTTCATCTGTGTATTTCATTACCGTGATACGTGAGGTCCCTAATATTGCATTATATGTCCTTGATATCAGCGTTATCTGTGCTTTGAGCTCAGTTTGGGGATGTTTAAAATTACTTATCAAAGACGCTCTTGAAAGTATGGCTTAATGTCTTTGTTTGGGGGTCGTGTCAGACATGTAGTCCATATTACCCTCCCTCTCTTATTTATATATTTAAAGTGCATTTATTTAAATTACAAAGTGAATAACGTATTGATACTATACTGCCACCTGGTGGTTAAAAACTGCAGCTTCCATCCATCCACCCGCTTTGTGGGTTACGGGAGTTGCTGGAGACCCCAGCTGGTACACCCCGAATGCGTCGCCAGCGTGTCATGGAGCCACACAAAGACAAACACCCATCGCGCACAAACTACGGCCAGTTTTGAGTAATCAATTGACGTAAATTGCATGTTTTTTTGGATGAGGAAACCCGAGAAAACCCACGCGGACACAGGGAGAACATACAAACTCCGCACAGATAGGATTCGAACCCAGTACCTTCTTAACCCCTTAACTGTACCCTGCGTGATATTAAAGTGTGTTTGTTTCTTCTTCTTCTCACAGAAGCAGCTGCTGATGGATGATGGACAAAACGCGCTGGTGAAGAAGGTGCTGGACACCTATTTGCTCTTCTTCCAGATCAACCAATCAACTGCCACGCTGCGGCACATATTCGCTGCACTCAGGCTCTTTGTACAAAAGGTCGAGCCAATCCCGCGGGCTGCGGCGAGGATTCTCGTTGTTTTCCTTCCGCATGGTGACGTCTGAATCTCTTCCTGCAGTTCCCCAGTGCCTTCTTCCAGGGTAAGGCCGACCTGTGTGGCTGTCTGTGCTATGAAATCCTCAAGTGCTGCAACCACCGCTCCAGCTCCACGCAGACGGAGGCAGCTGCCCTGCTGTACTTTGTCATGAGAAAAAACTTTGAGTTCACCAAGGGCAAGTCTATAGTCCGCTCACATCTGCAGGTTAGTGAGGTGGCATGCAGGGCAGATGTAGTATTTTGTGAATGGTGCCATGTTCTCACCTCACACGCCGGTTTCCTCTCCAGGTTATCAAGGCGGTGAGCCAGTTGATAGCAGATGCTGGCATCGGAGGCTCGAGATTCCAACAGTCCCTGGCTATCATCAATAACTTTGCCAATGGAGATTCGCCACTGAAGGCATCCCAGGCTACATCCCTGCAGCTGTATTTGATGTATTTCAGTCTATGTCCCGATTTGAAATAACTGAAATGTTGTTGTTGTTGTTTTTTTCTGCAGAACACTCCATTCCCAGCTGAGGTAAAGGACTTGACCAAACGGATCAGAACGGTTCTGATGGCCACAGCCCAAATGAAGGAGCACGAGAAGGATCCAGAGATGCTGGTGGATCTGCAGTACAGTCTGGCCAACTCCTACGCCAGCACCCCCGAGCTTCGATGCACGTGGCTGGAGAGCACGGCGAAAGTTCATGTCCGCAACGGCGATCTGTCGGAGGTCACGGGCGTTACGCTTTCTACTTCACAGCACTTCATGGTTTTTGGATCCTTTCAGTATTTCTTACATGCGTCTGTATGTTTCCACAGGCTGCCATGTGCTACATCCACATATCAGCCTTGATTGCTGAATCCCTGAAGAGGAGAGGTTAGTGCGGGCATGCGCCCCCCCCCCCGGAACTGCTTTTTGAGGCATGGTCTACGCATGCATGTGAGAGCTATGAGAGTGTGTGCAACCTTGCAGACGTGGTATAATATGAGTAGAACGTCTGAGCACAGCCTCTTTTAACAATTTGCAAATCTACTTGGGGGGGGGGGGGGGGGGCTGAATGTGATCATACGGGTGCTGACTTCAGTGCGTCTTGGTATGATGAAGATCAATTAGGAATTCATATGGGATTAAACTGGACTGTATAGCTCTGTGCTTGCATCCAACTACTGGTCCTATTTACAGCCTCTAGTAGACAAAGGAGCTTCTGTCTGCACGTCGTGCTGTGACTCATCTTCCTCGATTTGTGCACGCTTTGACTCCAGCATGCGTCTGTCCTTCACTGTCCATGTCTGACTTCTAGTTTGCATGCGCTGCCTGCACCGTGCTACTTGCCCTCCGAGCATGTCAGCAGCTTGGCTGATTTGTGAGCCTTGTCCTTGAGCATAAAAGAACAAAAGCAAGAGTAAAACTCCTCCCCCTCCTCATCCTCCTGCACTCCGACCAAATAGGCTACTGGAGAGCTGACAAGGCCAGGATGTCCAGCGTGTCCCATGAAGAAAGCCCTGTCTTTAACTGTAGCTCCTTACTAACTACCTCCAGAGAACAAGACAGTGAGTGTGAGCGCCTGGGGCCTGCTGCGTGGGGGGGGGGGGGGGGGGGGATAGTAAAGCGATGGAAGGACAGGGATTGGATGTAAGGAATTTTGATTAGTCAAATACAAATTCATCTTTTAATAACTCACGGATTAGGTTTTCTGCTCTGAGTAGGTGTCAGGTTTTCACTTCGTATCGGCTCACTCTCCCTGGATAGGATGTCCAGCGTCCCCCCCGGGGGGGTCGCTACGAAGCACGCTCACATTCCACGTGAATTCTAGTCCGATGTTGCGGCAAAACCAGAATTCCTCACAGTGATGTTTCGTTCTCTCGTCTAAAACTCGCAGCATCGTTCTCTATGGGCTGGGCTGCATTTATGTGCATCAGCCCCAACGTCAAAGAGGAGGGGGCCATGAAGGAAGACGCGGGGACACAAGACACACCCTACACAGAGGTCAGCGCTCCGTTTCCACTGTTCCCAGGCAAGGTGGGCGTTCCCTTCCTGTGGCGTCTCTTATGTGTCCCTGACGGTGTGTGTGTGTGTGTGTGTGTTTCTTCTTCTGCTGTGTAGGACACACTGGTGGAGCAGCTGGAGCTGTGCGTGGACTACCTGTGGAAATCAGAGAGGCACGAGCTCATCGCTGACATCAACAAACCCGTCATCGCCGTTTTTGAAAAGAGGAGGGACTTTAAGGTCATTTTTAACCCGTGCATCTTTTTGGGCATCCGTAATAAATTTAAGCTCACTCACCTGTACCATACTACTGTGTGCGTGTGTGCGTGTGTGCGTGTGTGTGTGTGTGTGTGTGTGTGTGTGTGTGTGTGTCCACAGAGGCTGTCAGAGCTTTACTATGACATCCATCGCTCATATCTCAAGGTGACAGAGGTGGTGAACTCAGAAAAGCGTCTCTTTGGTCGCTACTACCGTGTAGCGTTTTATGGACAGGTGAGTACAGGTCTCGCTCATGAGAACAACGTACACACACACACACACACACACGCTGAAAAACTCTCCGATCGCTTCCTATTCCGTAGCCCTAGAGCGACTAAGACCGTACTGCTGCTTTCCAATCATCTCTTCTGGAAAAGGACTTTGCTGTTCAATTATTCCAGTGCAGTTTTAATGCTTATTTTCTTGATCCACGGAGACGGAATTCAAGGCTAGGATTTCAAATCCGCTGCCAAAATCTTTTATTTGTTTTATTTTAATATCACAAGGGATATGTGGGAGGTTTTTTCATTATTTTTGAAATAACTAAAACGTCGAAATCCCTGACCGTATCTGTGGCTCCAGTTTCGGACTCTTTTCAAGGCTCTCATCACAGCTTCCTAATTAAAACTGAGCAGATAATACTGTCATTTTATGGAAGGATTTCAGAGCTACGAAATGAAGGCGTCTAAAAAGCTGATTGTAAGAATATCAGGAGAAGAATGGCACAAAGCCCCGTCAGTGGCACATGCAAATGGAAAGATATGAAGAACAGATTTATCTTTACTGAGGCAGCATCTTTAATTTCTCTGTCTGCTCTTTTCTTCTTCTTTAAAAAAAATATATATATATATATTCTTTATCAAGATTGCGGTAAGTTTTGTATGTCTTTGAATTTCCCATTTTCTTCCGTTAACCACCTTTACCTCTCTTCTCCTCCCCACTATTAACATCTGCTGATCTTACCCTTTAGAAAGGTCCGTGTCAAGCTTGCTGTGATCCGTTTAACTTCCTATAATCTCCAATAATGAAGTTATTGGCTCTCTAATAATTAAAAGCTGGTGCAAAAAAAAAAAAAACAGGGCAGGAAAGGGCTCCCATGTTGCTTTGATGACCTCTGTCCTCTCCCTTATAGAACTTGATGCTGGAAAGGTGTCCGGCTGTTATGTCTATAAGAAACCACTAGGGGGAAATGTAAACCCAGTGGACAGAACAGGGTTTGTTCATTTGTGTTTGCATGTGTGTGTGTGTGTTGTGGCAGGGCTTCTTTGAGGAGGAGGAGAGCAAAGAGTTCATCTACAAAGAGCCCAAGCTGACAGGGCTGTCAGAAATCTCCCAGAGATTACTCAAACTCTACTCAGACAAGTTTGGAGCTGATAACGTCAAGATGATCCAGGACTCCAATAAGGTGATTGAGCATCGAAAAATTTATCAGAACAGGATCTGTAAAAAAAAATTAAATAGCTTACTTATGACTTTAAAACTGATATTGAAATAAATGTGAATCTATTTGTAATTGGATCTGTTATTTAAATTCCTACATGCAAAACATGAATAAGGAATAAACATATTTGTAAAATTGTGGAATATCGGAGGATCCCGTTGTTGTGCATTTACATTTAAGACATATTTAGTTTAGTTTGGCCTACATTACGGCAGTACACGTAACCTCGCGTAATATTCACTGCCGCTTGCTTACCACCCTTCAAAAACAGGTAAATCCTAAAGACCTGGACCCTAAGTTTGCCTACGTTCAGGTGACGTACGTCCTGCCCTACTTTGACGAGAAAGAGCAGCAGGACAAAAGAACAGATTTTGAGAGGCATCACAACATCAACCGCTTCGTGTTTGAGACGCCGTTCACTCTGTCGGGGAAGAAACACGGAGACGTGGAGGAGCAGTGCAAGAGACGCACCATATTGACCAGTAAGTGTGTGTTTGCAGACGTTTTCGTTTCCTCAAAATCAGACAGGTAGGAAACTGAAAGGTTCTTGTTTCCTCAGCGAGCTCCAGCTTCCCCTACCTCAAGAAGCGGATCCAGGTGGTGGAGCAGCAGAGCACAGAAATGAACCCGATTGAAGTGGCCATCGACGAGATGTCACGCAAAGTCTCTGAGCTCAACCAGCTGTGCAGCATGGAGGAGGTGGACATGATCCGGCTGCAGCTGAAGCTGCAGGGCAGCGTCAGCGTCAAGGTGGGGGAATGTTCCGACACGCAGCTTTCTGGAGGGGGGGGGGTTCATGGGTGGGATTGTTTTATTTCCTGATCCTCTCCTTTCAGGTGAATGCGGGGCCTATGGCTTATGCAAGGGCATTTTTAGAGGAGAGGAATGCCAAGAAATACCCAGACAACCAGGTCAAGCTGCTCAAGGAGATCTTTAGGTAAGATGAAATATCGACTTTAGTGTCAACTGTTGTTGATTTCCCCCCCCCTGACAATATTACTCATTATTTGCATGAAGGTTTCAATTCTATCATCTAATACTGAATACACAGGAGTGAGAGGAGGTGCAAACATTATATCATCCAAGGACGGGGAAACTTTAGCAAACTCAATTGTTCCGTTCTGCTACAATCTTGAACGCATTACGTATATCGTTTCAGTTATTTACGTGTAAAAGCAAGCCTAAATATGCAATATTAACTAAGATGTTTTAGAATAATAATTACTAGAAGTTGAGTTTTCATTTTTACTTCTATTTATAAATGCAATAATAAACCCCTCAGCATTAATTATGTTTAAAAAGCATTTCAGAAAACCTGTTTATTGTATGTTTAATGAATATCAGTAGAGTCTACTGGCGTCTAACTGCAGGGCAACGCTTACGGACCTCATTGAGGTCAGGTTCATCACTAGAATAAAGGTTGACTCCTTTCCTCCTGCAGGCAGTTTGCAGAAGCCTGTGGACAGGCTTTGGATGTGAACGAGCGTCTGATCAAGGAGGACCAGCTCGAGTACCAGGAGGAGATGCGAGCCCATTACCGGGACATGCTGACGGAGCTGTCTGGCATCATGAATGAACAGGTCTCATCATGCACTGGCCAATGAGCATCCAGATCGTTGTCAATTACGACACTGTCTCCATTCAGTTGCACGGCACGATCCACCCTTTTCCTTTTGTACTGTTTCATGATGCATTTTGCAGAATTTTTAGGGATCGCGTCGGCCTTTTCTGTTCCTCTCTGCTACGCTTTGAACGTTTTCTCTCATTGCAGTTATTTAGAAGTGTTCTTACCATCGTGATACTTTGCTTTCTTCGGCCAATCCCAGACTAAAAACCTGACACCTACATCCTTTTGATTTCTTGTTCCAATGGAAAAACTTTTTTTTTTCTCTCTCTCTTGTCCAGATCCTTCACACAAGACAACCCAGAGTGGAACGACACAGCGCCTACTGAATAGTCAATATACTCACAAGAGCTTCTTTTTGTTTTTGTTTTTTGTGACACTGTGAGTCTCAGACTGGCTCTTTGGCTTGTTTCTGACTCCAGGGAGAACTTTGGCTCAGAAGACGAGGGATAAAGTGTGTAGAACGTAGTGGTGATAGTCTGTAGTCCTGTCATTGATAACGTCGACTATCTGCAGTAGAGGCCAGGCTGCTGGACTGTTAGGGACTGTTCTGTTTTGGTTTTAGAGAACCGGTCCGTGTGTCATATGGATTTTCCTGCCCTACCAACTGATTTATCGGCTAACATACTGACAGACACACTCACCGTAAAAAAAATTATAAAATAAAAAAGCAAACGCTGTGCATTTGTTCACGTAGGCATCCACAGAGTCACTAAACATGCTCCTTCTCAGTCCCTTCAGGCAGGAGAGACCTTACTGATTTTGAGGTGCATTCACCTGTATATGTAATATACAGCTTTCTGGTGCAATTTCATAACAGTAGTTTTTATATTTTTTTGCCTCTGTAGAATATCATTTGACATCAAACTAGGTCAAGTGATCTGATATAAGGTGACTAATGTGAAAAAAATAATTGGATCACAGGTCTTGCAGTTACGAAACTGAAGAACTGAGCACACCTCCTCTTCCTGTTTGAATGTAGACCAGCTCCACGTTTGCTCTGAAAATATCAATTTAGCCGATTTCCAACTGGAAAGAAAAAAAAAAGGGAAGAAAAAAGGTTTTGTAACATTTTTATGAAATTGCATTGTTACTGTTATTATTTCATGTAATGTTCTCAATTGTAAATAAGACATATTAATATTTAAAATGTTTGAAATGTTTCTTTTTTATATATATATAAAACATATGATATATATATATAAATATTTGTTTAGCTGGATTCGGAAAAAAAGAACACGTTTTATGTATAACATTTAAATAAATTTTTATCCCCAAACTACTTTAGCTTCATCATTTCTTCATCCTCTGTCAGTGTGCTGCTCACAGTCGTATATTTCTTTCTTTATCATGGGGGTGCAGTGGTTAGCGCTGTTGCCTCACACAATTTAATAATTGGAGCACACTGCGCATGCGCGGAAGTGATCGCCGCGTCACTGCGATCCAGCGCCCCCCCCCCCCCCCCGAGGGCCGTCGAGCGATATGACGGAGAATCCAGGAGACTTTCCTATCGACTCCAGTAAGTTTCGTGTGTTTCCTACACAACACTGATTTATAGATGATCCTGTGCACTATTATCGATCAATAATCGATCAACTAAGCAGGCGGTCCTGAAGCTTCTTCCTGCCACGGACAGGTTTCATGCCGGGCAATTGTTTTTTTTGCGGACAGGGGAGTAATTAAATTAAAAAAGAGGAATATAATCTTACCAATTAACTTTATATCATGAAGTTGCAATAACTATTAAAGAATTATTTATACCAATATATACCGGCCATAAGTTGCGGTCTCAGTAATTACTTATGTCCTTGGTCACGTTTTTCTTTTCTTTCATAAATTCCAAGTTCTTGTCTTAATTAATCCTGTGAAGCAGTTTAAAAAGCTTAATTGCCTAGTTAAGACTTGGAACGGAGTCAGCTGTGTTTTAAACTACGATGCGGTTTGTCTGATGTGTGTCGGCTCCTCTTCGATGGAGAGAAATGTGTTTCTTTTTATGCAATCAAACAAAGAAAAGGTTTGCAACCAAAAAACAGATTTTGCAAGCAAAAAAAGATTTGCAACCAAAAATAATGATGTTGCTAGATAATAATAGCATTGTTTGCAAATATTTTTTTAAATTGCAAGTCCATTACTTTTGGTTGCAAATATTTTTTTTGTTTGATTGCATAAAAAGAAACAAATTTCTCTCCATGCTCTTCTTCCTCCTCAGTTGCCCCCCCTCTTATTTTATTAAATAAGTAACTGTTGGCACTCTGGGCTTGAGTATGATGTAAAGGTGCACACGTCATGATGCAGCGTAATTGTAATATAAAATCAATGTCATGTCATATTTCACTTCATGACGTCATGATGAATGACACTTGTGGTGACAAACCTTGTATTAGCAGTATTTTGGGTCAGTCTGTTGTGTGTGCAGAGTTCAATCTGCAGTAAAACTGCTTCCACTGAGGCGTCTGTGGCTCGAGCGTGACGTGGAATCGTTGTTGGGATATCCGCAGGACGATATTTGGATTTATGGATCTTGTATTGCGTCAAATGAGGTCCTTTCGGTTTAAGCATTTGAATCTTTTACGTAATAAATGAGCAAAATAACAATAAAGACTGTCAATTAAATGACAGACCCATTCTCAAATGTAACATGTTCTCTGATTTAGAACAGTTTTCCATGCAGAGAGGAGCACAGTTGTTCATTTAGTGATTCTAAGCCCAGGATTGAAGCTCTGTACACAAAAAGATGTTAAATAACTCGTGGACACGGGGCTGGTGGAGAAAGACATCCTGCAGTCCTCTGCCTCATATCCACGTTTCTATCTGTGCTGGAGGGGGGGCTGCTGACACACGTCCTTCTCCACATCCTCTGTGGCTGCACACCTGAGGCGCGGCAGATTTAGTTTCATCGACCTCCTGTGTCTTTTCCACCACCAGCCAATCATTATTCTTCCCTCCCCTTAGCCAGAAACAAGGGGGCTGATTGGGTTTCTCTCGTAGACCTCCAGAACAAACCGGTGACCCAGACTCGGGTCAGGTTTCCCTGAACCAGCTCTGTTTAGTCCAGGTTACTGGTATGGCCTTAAGACAGAGGACAGCCCCCGTGTCTCTCTGTCTTCAGAGTAAAGTTAATTAAACTGAATTATACATCCAATCGTCTGCATGAAAATGCTGACGTTTCCTTCCTTGATTCATCTTCCTCAGAGCTGTAATAGTTTCAAGGGAGGGAGAACAGAGACACTGCTTTTGGGGGTGCCAAAAACAATATTTCTTGCATATGTTGAGCTCGGGGATGATGTTACCACATAAATGCAGCATTTTGCAGTACAAGAAGAAAAAGATGACATTGTTGTTATTTCAGTGTTTCTTCAGATTTAGTGGGTCTCCAGACATTCAAGTTCCGTCGCTGTGCACATTTCATTTCCGACCCCCTGCTTGGTTTTCCTGAAACTGGACGCCGACTGCTGATGAATAAAACATCAGCTGTGTGCTGCCGGCTGACCACCGGGGGGGGGGGGGCGCTTTCAGCTGTATAAGTGGTGAAAGGCGACATAATCTCCCCAGAGCAAAAAATGTTGACTGAGATTGAAGCACGCAGCGGAGGAACATGTTAAATCCCCAGCGGCAGCACGGCGAGCTCCTCCTGCACGAGTCTCCGGTTTTTGGGAAGCCGTGGTTCTGGCAGCGCAGCAGCAGCGCCATGGAGAGCACCCGGAGCTTGGCAGAGGTCATCATGGAGATGAGTGTAGAAATCAAGAAGTTGGAGGTGGAGAACCGAGATCTGCGGAGACTTGGGAGTGTGCCCGGGAAAGTAGCAGCAGAGCGGCGGACGGGGGCTGAGCAAAACCCCTACGCCAACCTGAGGAGGATTTCGTCTGCGCCGGTCCTGGAGGGACAATACAAAGGTCAGAGAGTTTATTCAGGTCATTGCTGTGACTTGTTTTTTATTTCAAACAGCACCGTAGCTGTGATCAAGAACACATGAACGCGTTTGTTAATAATGTACCCGATAGGGGGGGTAGATCAAATGTTATGCTTCACTGAACTTTGCTTTTCCCATAACCTGATTAAAGCCAATGGACAAGGGTGTAAGTGAATATCCATTATTAAAGGAGCACCCAAACGATCTGGGCATCATTGTTTTGTTTAAGGCCTTTAAATAAAATAAAAAAAAGACAAGAAGGGACGAAAAGCTCGAATTCTAAGGAGCAAGAGGAGACGTGTCCTCGTTACTCCCTCCGTCCAAAATCACTGGATCCCACAACGTCTTCAGGGCAACTCGGTGATCCTTCACTAAAATGGTTTACAGAAAGGCACTCTCGTCTCGGAGAACTAGCAACCCAAATGAGTAATGACTGGAAAACATTTATCTCAATTCTTTGCTTAATTTTTTTTTTTCCACATTTCCACGTTCATATCGATGCTGCGGCAACAAATCCAGTCCAAAGCACCTTGTTCACGTTCCTTTACACAGAAAACACCGTCATGACTGTCCGAAGATACTCCATCAGTTCCAACCCGTCTGGGGTGACCGTGAGAGAGGGGCGGGCTGGCGGGGAGCAGCAGAACGAATGGGGGCGACTGCAGAAAGACTTCCACCGTGGGAACGTCGTCTTTGGACGCTCAGCCAGTGGAGACGTGGGCAGAGCCTCCAACAGGCACTCGCTTCAGGAATACGTGCACCAGAGCAGGTCAGAGCAGGTCCGGGACGTCCCGACGACGACGTCGAGCAACATTCTGGATTTCAGTTCAGCTTGCATTTGACAAATAGTGACCTGCTTCTTATGGTTCTAATATGTAGCCGTATTAACTCTTTGTTTCTCTTGATTTACGGACCCTTTTTAGGGCCAAGGTAAAAACCGTCACGTTCCTTCTGCCCGTGGACGACATCTACACCAACCGACCGGTTCTGACCGAACACCAGGAGGACCCTAAAATCAAAGAGCTGGCTTCCAGAACTGTGACGGGGTCTTGAGAGAAGAAGCGTGGCGTTCTGTCCTTCTTCATTAATGCGGGCGTGGCTCGGGCATTCGCCCTCCTGACTGATTTGATCACACCTGACCACACAAACATTGGGCTCCTGTTACGAGTGTGGTTTTCATCTGGCCCTGGCGATCCAGGCCCGGTCAGAAGCGATGAGACACGGGACCCTCTGCCACGAGGATCACATGTCCGGGTTCCTCTCAAGACTCAAGGTGTCGGATTTGGAGCAGCGATAGACACGTGCAGGCGACGCGTCTTTTATGGACAGATGTGATCAACCTGAAGAGCAAAAGCATCTTGAAATATTTTCCTCACTTTGTTAAAATTTGGGGTCAATGATACTTAGAATAATAAACAAAACATGTGAAATAAAAGAACAGGAAGGACTCTCATGTTAAAGGCACAGAGTGAATCCTAGGAATATCCTTGCAAAAAAATATTAATAGATTGGCAATGCATAAAATAAAGAATATATTATCGACAAAACAGTGATGTCATCATATGCAAACGTAAATACTTTTATTTCTCAAAGAAATAAAGTTATGCTCAAAAATAGTTCGATCTGATTGTCAAATATGCAAGATACCCCAAATTTACTCACATATTGTTGAATAAGTAAGTACAAATAGTCTGATAATAACATACAACATGTGAGCACACACAGACACATTGAGTCTCTAATAAAACACATCAATCAAGGGCACTATGTATGAAACTGCTGTGGTTTATTTTACTAATGGTCGCTAGCACCATGGTGTTTTGGCTTCTTTAAATTAAAAAGGTGGCCAATTCTTTTTTCTTCTTTCTTAAACTACGAGTTTTGTTCATCAAATACCGTTTCACTTGTTTTTGTGGACAGAGATCTACTCTAATTACAAAAAAATAAAACAATTGCTGAGTTCATTGTCTGTTCAAAGAAAAGGATGACACTCCGGGTAGAAAAATAGGTCAGTTGATTTTTCAGGCTTTCAAGTCTCTTATTTTTTCAAGTGTGTAGGATTTAGTGATGGTTAACAATTAACTGGACACCTCTGATTTTATGCTCCCTTATTATAGCCATGTTTTAAATGTATAAGAATCTAGATCCGGTGTTTGGATAATCAGAGCAACTCTGGAAGCAGGGCAGACTCTGAGAACATCCAACTCCCACTCTAGATTACAATAGCCTCACTCTAAGGTGACAAAAGCAGATTATCTTCTGGTGGCTGCTTACAATTGAAAACTTCTATAAGGCCCGAGCGCCTAACTGGTATTCCATTTCAGTCTCTTTGATCTGTATTGTGGTTATTATCTTATGATATACTGACATGAAATACTTAATTTAAACCGTTGGAAATAATTGATCAGGGCTTAAAAGTCACATTCTGATGAGCACCGATACGATGAACTGAACATGTCCGGGTGGGTTTCAGGTCCGTAGTGAAGCCTGCAGAGCCTTCATGTCCCTCAGGAGCCTCAGGTTCCTCTGGCTTCTGGCTCCGGGTCTAACTTGGTCCGGTCCGGCAGCGCGACCTCTAGTGAACGCCGTGGCATTCATTCTCATCTTATCCCGACTCTTTGACCGATTTGGACCATTAGCCTCCTTTCTTAACTTCTTTATCTACGTGGAGAAGAAAGCAAAGATAAACGAGAGGACTCACTCTAAATGTTGCCGTTTGGCTCTGTGTGAAGCGATTTTGTTTCTTTGGTTTAAACATACCTGTGTTTTGTGTTTGTAAAGCTTACTGATCTGCTCTCCTTTCCGCTCCATTTTCATCAGGAGCCTCTCCTGCTCTCTCTGAAGTTCTTTTCTTTCCCAGTCAGAAACGCTGGCCTCTGACTGTCTCATCAACTCGTCCTGCTCCCTTGACAAACACATGCAGACATAAAAAATTAAAAAAGCCACAAGGTTTAGCACGATCCTAAAGCAATTCATTCCATTTGCAGCTTTGATGGAACCATACTCACAAGCTCATGAGTTGTAGCTCCCCCCGTAACGCTTGAATCAGCTCTGACAGCTCATCCCCGCTCGCTGAGGAGGAAGTGTCTGAATGCCTGCAACTTCCTGTCTCATAGTCGTTTCCGACGTTAGCGAGGATGCGGCTGTTGCAAAGGTGTGGCTGGTGTTGCTTCAGGAGGGACAGAACTGACTGGACGTTTGCTCGGACTGAGTGGCTGCAGCTTACTGACTGTAGGGGGAAGTAGAGAGAGATGGAAATCTAGTGCAAGTGCAACATAAAAAAAATATATATATATAAGGAATCATTTGATTTTAAGCATAAAAGCACAAATACATGCCAGTCAAATGTTTGGATACACCTTAGGAGTGTCCAGACTTTTGATTGGTCCCCTACGGGGCAAAATTACCGTCCCAGTGACAAAGGGCACGTCTCTGAGGTTCAGTCTGTAGTGTGGCTGCGTGTGGGGGGGCTGCTGTGGTGAAGATCTCTGCAAAGACGCCATGAAATTACGCAGCAGCACGGTTCAGAGGAAAAAACAAACTTTGGCGTATGAATTAGGGGGGGGGGGGGGTCCTGTTTGTAATCGGGAACCGGGCAAAGTGATTAATTTCACCATTTACTGTTGAAAATATCAAAGCATTTTTATATCCCTAGATTCTCTACAGAGTTCATGAAGAGATATAAGGAAGCTGTTCTAAAACAACAGTGGCTGACTCTTTAGATTTCTGATGATGGAATCTCAGCATCTCCAAACTGTTACCATTAAAGTGAAGTTTAAAGACGGAGTAAGCCTCGAGAATCGTCTGCGTGACTTACGTCTACCTTTGAACTGGACCGCTTCTCTTTGGACCGTCTGTTGGACGAGCGAGGCGACACCGACTGCAGCAGAATCCTATTAACCTCCAAGCCCGTCTGCAGCTGAGGAGCGTCGTGTGTAAAACAGCAAAAGAAGCTTTCCTCAGAAGTAATAAGTAATATTGCAAACTGTCCGTTGAGAGCGAAAGATAATGTGGAAGAAGGGAAATGAAGATCTAAGTGCTGTCACCTGATTGGCCTTATCCTGAACCAGCTTCCTCTGCTTTTCCTCCTCCTGCAGTTTCATCTCCAGTCGCCGAATCTTCATCTGCCATATTCACAGTCATCACAACGGGATAATAAACACAAAATACTTCAAGTTCTGAGTTGCTCTGAGGATCCAAGTCTAGATCTCTTTGTTGTTTTTTTAAATTCCTCCAGCCGTTGTCTTATTTGCAGACAGACAGACGTGTCAGGCTGGAACAGAAATGCTCTCTGTAGGACAGAAGCTGCTCGAGACAATCTAGATTCTAGAGAGTCCTTCTTCGTGTGTACCTCAGCGTGCCTTTGTGTGTACCTCAGCGTGACTGTGTGTACCTCAGCGTGACTTTGTGTGTACCTCCGCGTGACTTTGTGTGTACCTCAGCGTGACTTTGTGTGCGGCTCAGCCGAAGATGCTCCTGCTCCAGTCGCTCCAGCTTAACCAACTGGGAACGCTCGCTCACTGGGTCAGACTGCTGATTGGCTGACTCGGCTGTCTCCCTGTGAGCCTGAGAAAGAATTCAAACATTTTTACACTCATGCAAACTTTGCTCACTCGCATAAAAGGCTTCACCCGTAAGCCACCAAAGCATGAAACGCCTTTTTATTTTTTTTTATTGTTAAGCGAACATTATCAGCGTCTGCATCACAACGCGAGAGAGGAAACAACACGAGGCTCACCTGCTGTTTGATCAGGCCAGTCCTGTCTGCCCTGGCACTCTGTAGCATCCTCCTCATGTGATCCAGCCGTCGCTCCAGCTTCACACAGCGAGACTCTGCCGCAGCCAAGTTTGTGACCAGTGCTGTAAGCGAGACAATGAGGCACAGAGATAAAGGAGGAGCAATGAATTACCGCGGCAAAAACGTCGGTGATTTTCCACACTTACCTTGATTGCAGTTAGACTGGCTACTTGTCTCTCTTCTTGCATCTTCTCCCGTCTGATCGTTCTGCCTCTGAGCTGCTTTATCTCGCTGCAGAAATGAGCGCGATGCATCGTTCCCTGTAGCGCGCAGACTGAGCTCTGCACGCCCTTTCTCCAACTCCAACTTCCTGATCTTCTCCTGGAGGTTTCTCAATGCAGAAAGGATCGCTACACACACACACAAAATGAACTTTTTTTTGTTTTTGTTTTTAAATATGATGCATATGAAGATGCGACCAAAGATAGATTCCAAACATTTACGGTTTGATCATAATCGGATGTGATAATGTGTGATTTTCAGATCAAAACAGAAAGAATAGGAGGGATGGATGGATGGAAACCCAATGAATAGACGTTGGTGTATCTCAGACACTCAAGTAGTGCGGCATCATATTGCACACGTAACCATGGAGCTGTCCAACACCGTAATGCCTGAATGGAAACATTGTAAAGGGAAGATTCCCCCGACACAAATGAAAGTTACCACCACTGCTGGTCTCTGGGAATGCCTTGCTAGGCTTAGACGGATAGCAGGACTCATGTGCGTACACGTGGGGTGCGTGATGCTGCACAAGTGTCTTGACATGGTGAGCACTAGCAGGGTATTCTTTGTAAGAGGCGCTGTCAGACACGATGCCGCTGGGTGCCGGTGGTGGACAGGGGTCCTGCAGGGAAACAGAACAACATCCACAATATCTGGCACACATTATATATTCATATTGTCAATGGCAACAATAATGTGCAATTTATAATAATCCGATAGTAACGACAGCTCATCCTGTGCAATAACTGGCAAATTGCGGGAAAAAAACACCTTAAATTCATGTTTTAACTGAACTGGACGTTACGACATGATTTTATTGTCCTAAAATCCACAGATGAAACGTTTATTTGAGGGGTTTTTTTTGTGTGTATTTTCACTGGTCTGAGTTGTAGCAACAGCTGCTAGGTAGGAGTGCATTCAACCTCAATAACATTACGAGGAACGTAAACAGCGATAAACAGCTTTTTGAGTTAAAATCAAGCAAATGATGCAGTTACCTTCTCTCGCGTACGATCAGTCATGGGTGTTTTTGACATCTCCATTAAATAGCAGCCGATCCCAGCCTTCCTGGCTTGCGTTGAAACAGGGTTTCACGGGGATATGTCTGAAATATCGACCACTCCAGCCCGTCAGTCACCGCGCGAATACACCAGATGTGTATGAACGTAAGATCGGCGCGTCTCCATAACAAAATTCAACGCACATAACTTGGTTTGCGGAAATGTAGTTTTCTTTCTGTGTATACACTCTATTCAGAACGCCAATTCTTCAACATAAAAAACTACAATAACCACGAGCCAGCCATTATGGGCGGGGAAAGCATTTGCAAGACTCGCCGGGAATTTTAGCAAGCATTACCCAAGCCTATGGAGGTGGGTTTGCTAGCAATTCTCCGACACGTTGTTTATAGCGTACGTTACAAATAAATACTTATTAGATTAACGAAGTAATTAGCCAAACATTTATTAATGGCAGGTTAGCATTGCTTCGTGTTAGCTATCACATTGATTACACCCACCCACGGGGTTTCTTGCTAAAATAAATGCACTGTATATCGTCACATGCTAATTACTAAATAGTTAAATAAGTTATCAAGATGTGTTGTAATCGATAGTTTTCTATATATCGTTAGCCTTATAGCATAATTGCCTGTCTTAGGCAATGCATATTGATGATGAGGCATTATGCTATGAGGCTAACGATATGTTTATATAGTTAGGAATCCCGATTCTGAAGCATATGTTTCAAAATAATGATTCCATGAACTTTGTTATTTGCCGAAGTCCCTTATATTTAGTGTGATTTTAATTTCCCATTTCCTCAAACCCTTAAGAACATTTGCAACACGGTGTAGCATCATTCTGTGATATTTTTTGCAGCAATTCTGAGATGTAATAGCTGAGGTAAAATCATGTTCTGATTTTTGCAGGAAAGTGTTTCTCTGACTGCCTGAGAGCTGTGAACGGAGCTGTCGTTTTCCCACATCACCATGTCCTCAGCAGACACCCTGTGAGTCTGTTCAAATTATAATTTATAGTCAACTATGCTGCAATTTTGTCTTTCGTTACACGAGTGTTCCCTCATGAATAATAACTAGTACATTCATCCAGATAATCCACAACAGTTTAATGTACAGGTGCATTCAGATTTAGAATAATATAATTCAATAGGTGTTTTACTTTTTTTTTTATTGAATGTGCTCTTTGATTCGTTTTTTTTTGTTAGAGATGATGAAGATACTTTCAAGATCCTGATCGCTACAGATATTCACCTTGGCTACCTCGAGAAGGACGCTATTCGTGGAAATGACTCGTACAACACGCTAAATGAGATCCTGAATTATGCCAAGACGATGCAGGTGTGAACACGTTATTAGACATGAATGTGTATGAGGATCAGTAAATCAGATTTATCTGTCTGTCTTCTTGCATATCACCACCAATTCCTACCAACAAACTTTTTTATGTTGCTTATTTATTTTCTTGCAGGTTGATTTCATTCTGCTGGGCGGCGACTTGTTCCACGACAACAAGCCGTCACGCCGGTGCCTCCACACATGTATAACCATGCTACGACAATATTGCATGGGCGACTCGCCCATACGCTTCAATATTCTCAGTGACCAGACTGTCAACTTCAACACTACCCAGTAAGTTCTGCTATCTTTTTATGTTCATTTAAAAATAGGAAAACATTGCTAAAGTAATATTACATTAATGCTGCCTATGTTTTAGGTTCCCCTGGGTTAATTATCAGGATGAAAATCTGAACATAGCTATTCCTGTATTCAGCATCCACGGCAACCACGATGACCCAACTGGGGTGAGATGTCCCAGTCGTAATAGAAAATAAGAACTATATTTGTTTGTGTGTGTGCACCTTTTGATTGCTCCTTTATAATTCTTTATTTTCATGGCATACCTTCATTCAGGCTGAAGGTTTGTGTGCTTTGGATTTGCTGAGTTCCTCTGGATTGGTCAATCACTTCGGCCACTCCCACTCAGTAGAGAGGATAGAGATTAGTCCCATTCTCTTGCAGAAAGGCAACACCAAGCTGGCTTTATATGGCCTTGGTAAGTCTGTGTAATTATTGTCGACATTCTTCTAGGATAGATGGAAACAGTGATTGTTGTGTGTGTGTGTGTGTGTGTGTGTGTGCGCGTGTGTGTCTGTCTGTCTAATACATGTATGCATCTGTTTAAGGCTCCATCCCAGATGAGCGATTGTACAGGATGTTTGTCAATAATCAGGTGATGATGCTTCGCCCCAAAGAAGACCAGGAAGAGTGGTTTAATCTCTTTGCCATTCACCAAAACAGGTGTGTGTGTGTGCGTGCATGTGCTTGTTGCTAGAAAATACGCCCGCGGCCAGAAGTTTTGGGACATCCAATGCAGCCCCATAGCTTCTCTAACTGTTTTCAGCTGTGCTAACAGGATTGCACAAGGTGTTTTCTAATCATCCATTAGCCTTCTGACGCAATGAGCACATTGTCCCATCAGAATACTGGAGCGATCATTGCTGGAAGGAGGGGAGATGGAGTCTCTATTCTGGCCGTATCCGGCGTTTACGTTGATGCGTGGGCTTTAATAGGACTCTGTGAAGAAGGCTGGGCCTTCCTATGTTTGTTTAATTGTCGTGTGTTTTATGTCTGTTACTACTTCCTTCCAGGAGTAAGCACGGACCCACTAACTACATTCCGGAGCAGTTCCTGGATGAATTTCTTGACTTGGTGGTGTGGGGTCACGAACACGAGTGTTTGATCACACCGACCAGAAACGAACAGCGGCTCTTTTATGTGACCCAGCCAGGCAGCTCCGTAGCCACCTCCCTGTCCCCCGGAGAGGCCGCCAAAAAGTACAAGCAGACACTCACACAGCCTGAACGGGGAGGGGGGGGGGGTCTCCACCCCACGTTACAGAAACGATGACGCAGCCTAATTGCTTTGTCTGTGCGCATCTAGGCACATCGGCCTGCTGAGGGTGAAGGGTCATAAAATGAATCTGGAAAAAATCCCCTTGAAGACGGTGCGCCAGTTCTTCATCCAGGATGTGGTGCTGGCCGACCACCAAGACGTGTTCACACCCGGCACGCCGCAAGTCATAAAGAAAGTCGAGAACTTCTGCCACGCAAAGGTAACCCTTAAAGTCACCGCTGAACTTACAGAGCCGATCATTTCATCTTCTGCTCCGCCAGAAATGTCCTTATATCTTTACTCTGTAATTCTGTAGGTCGCAGAGATGATACAGGAGGCTGAAAGAGAACGACTTGGTTGTCCAGACACCCCGGAGAAGCCTCTCATTCGCCTGAGAGTAAGGCGTGAAACACACGCCGCATTTACATACACGCCCGTCAATTGTCCACGGACAATAACGTCCTCCTCCCCTGCCTCCCCCAGGTGGACTACAGCGGAGGCTTTGAGACGTTCAACACGTCTCGATTCTGCCAGAAGTTTGTGGACCTCGTGGCCAATCCGAAAGACATCATTCACTTTTTGAGACACCGTGAGAAAAATGCGGACATCAAAGGTGTGACCTGAGCCCAACACGCCGCTCTGGATCTGCAGCGCTATAGATCAGCTGACAGTCTGTTTGTTGTGTTTATCTTTGTGTCTTTCAGATGAGTTTAATGTTGACTACAGCAAATTGGTAAAAACCACAGCAGCTGAAGGACTGAGAGTGGAACACCTGGTTAAACAGTACTTTGAAGCAGCCGAACAGGTATGACACACACACACACACGCACACACACTGATTTACATACCAAAAACTAGAAAAGCACTCAAGAGTGCAAAAAAAAGAAAAATAACCCAGTCATATATAAAAAGAAATATTGAATCCACATGTTGATCTGGATCATCATCACCAAAAGGTCCTAAATTTTTCTTGGTATCTTTATACACCAACCATGAGAAGTAAAAGTGAATCCGAGTTGTATTTTTAACTGAGTTTTGACTCCATAAATTCCTTTTTCAATGTTAAAATGACCTCATTCTGGATCAGATCCAGAAGACATTTTGCATGATAGTTAATATCAGACCCCTTTATGACTGTGATGTTTTGATGAGTGAAATGAAGGCATATTTTACAAGATATGATTTTTTTTAAAGCCTCCATTATAAGAAAATGGGAAAATCCAGATTTTTTTGGTATCCAGACGGGTATCCAGATTGCTCTCAAAATTTAATGGGATCTAAGTTAGACCCAGACGCATCTTCAGATTTATTTATTTTCATCGATATCTAACTAGTGCCTTTTTTGTAATCCAAGTAAGTAAGTGTGACACTCGTGTTCTTGTCTTCACAGACAGTGCAGCTGTCCCTTCTGACTGAGCAGGGCATGGCGAAGGCCATCCAGGAGTTTGTTGACAAAGATGAGAAAGATGCCATCGAGGAGCTTATTAATTACCAGTTGGAGAAGACACAGCTCCACCTCCAGGCCAGAGGTGTCACTACAGAGCAGGATATCGACACAGAGGTCACCTGGGACGCCTTTCAATGCAGGTGAGATGAAGCTGATGCAGTTTGTTCTCATAAAAGTAGGTGTTACATTTTCAGATCCAGCGATTTCGAGACTCCAAGAAGAATACAGCTGAAGAAGAGAATGAAATCAGTGAAGTAAGTTCAGTTTTTAAATGCTGGTATGATCACAGCGGCAGCTGTCTTTGTCTAGCTGTGTAAATCTCATTTTTAATTCCCAGGCTATGAACAGAGCCAAAGCTAACCGTTCGACACGTGGCGACGTCGGTGGAGTCATGGACATACCTGATGAGTTTGCTGATGTTAATATGGACTCTGATGAAGGCTCAATCCCATTGTCCCCCCCAACGCGAGGCAGAGGGCGAGGTGGCAAAGGACGGGGTAGCCGGGGAAGGGGGAAAGGTGAGACATGCCTGACACAAATATAAAAATAGTGGAGCAGAGAGAGGTAAGCAGTGTCGTGAATGCAGTGACATTTAATGGAAGACACCTGCAGGATCAGGCTTTTACTTAAAGCCTCATTTAAATTAAGAGCATCTTAAAATTATTTTATTTTCCCACAATTATACATAAACCATCGCTTCTACTAGATCTCAGGGAGATCCTCCAACTGTGTATACAAACACTTGTTTAACAAAGTGGCGCCGAACTCGCTGCCAAGAAGAGGAAGTCAAAGTCGAAGCACCAATTGTGAACTGTAAATAGTGTAAATATGAATATTCAAGATTCAGGAGTTTTTATTGTCATTATGCTAACTAGCTGACATAACAAAATCGTGTGAAGGCCCACGGCTTCAGGCACACATAGGGACATAAAGCAAAAAAACAATCTCTCCTAAAACAACGATATATATACACAGAGAGAATGAGACTGAGAATCCAGCAAATATAACCTATAGCTATATTTGGTTTGTTTAAAGTTCGACACAGTACTGTGATAATTCATATTTTATTTGGGTCTAATGTCATTTCAGACAGAAAACACTACTGTATAAAATGATATTGTGCATTACATGTATGTTCACCTGTTCATCCAGGTACGACAGCCACCGAACCCAAGCAGGCTGGCCGGGGTCGTTCCCAAAGATCCACCGGAACCGCTCAAAGCAGAAGCATTTTGCAAGGTAGGAAAGCTCACTAGCGAGATTCCACCTGGGCGGGGGTCGGAGGCTCACCAGCCAGATTCTACCTGGGCGGGGGTCGGAGGCTCACCAGCCAGATTCTACCTGGATGTTATTTTGTGGGTTCTCATTATAAGGCAATCGATGTGCAGCTTTGCTTGCATCTTTTAGAGCTCCAGGTATTTATGTGACAAAAAAGGTCCTGATTTGACACGATACTCCAGGATTGAACAAAATGAGGAAACAAAGATTACAACAAAATATCGTGTGTGTGTATATATATATATATATATATATGTGCACATTTCACTCTTCTGGCTCTAATTTCCTTTTTGATAAAAAAAAGAAAAGGGTGCAAATGGGGGGGAAAAAGCAAGAATAACTAGGATAGGCGCTTGGGCCTAATGAAGGAAAAGAGATTTCCAGTGTAAACTGTAATATTGCATTTTACCACAGTGGAGCACCTCCTTTCCCTCCTCTTCATTCTTCAGCTTTCCAAACTGTGTCCCAGAGATCATCTCGGACTGGAGTGACCGCATCTAAGGCCGAAGATGCCGTAAGTCAAATGATGAAAAACATGCGAGAAGTTTTTAAGCAACTTGAATGGCATTTTCCTGGTCTGTCTCCAGGTGACCATTGATGACTCTGATGAAGATGTACCTGTAAGGAAACCCACAAGGTATGTAGTAAAATAAATATGTAATATAAAAGGGGAAGAAAAGCTGCACTGTGGACACATTCTAGTGGGGATCTACATGCTATAATCCTTCCTCTTGTTTACCACAGAGCAGCATCGTCTTCATCCTTCACTAAGTCCAGCATTCAGAGCCAGAGTCAGTCGTCTAGGGGAATTACTTTTGATGAAAGCGATGATGAAAATGAGGTAAAGAGATGAAATTGTGCAACAAACAATGTTGATGCAACATTTCTGACACAAATCCATCTTGCATGATCTTTTTTTATATATATGCTTGCTTTCCAAAATCTTCATTATCTTAAAGATAATTTTGTCACATAAACTGATTTTCCTGAACAATGTTTTCATCTTTTTGATGCAGGACAACCCATTCAAAGGCCCCAGCAGAACTTCACGGAGATAACTGAATGCATCTATTACGCAATGCTTGTTAATGTTCATTTTCCAAAGCGTCCCGTAAACACCAACCACAAAATAAGCCGCTTCATTGACGCTCTGAAGGACTTTAAATTATGCACCTGTTTTCTCGTCACTCCTGAATTTTGGGTGATCAGTGACTGATTGAGATGAATATGCACACACGTTAATGTCAGGTGTTGGATAGCATTGATCCATGTTGGCTTCCGTCGATAACTTTTGTACCTCTTTGATATGCAAGAAACATTAAATGCATTTAATGTTTCATTCTTTGTTGAGTTGTTGCTTGTGTCCCTCATGAAGGAGACGCTTATAGTGCAGCACAACATCAAATGTGACAAAGCATAGCCCATGATTTCCTCTACTCTGGCCTTTGCACTGCCTTTCTTGTCATTTTAGGTTCTGCAGTCGAAGGTAGGAAAATGCAAAAGAGAGGTGAATGTGAATTGTACATGTATTTATTCATCACAAGGGGGTTGGAACAATGCTGACTGACAGCCACTGTATGTCCGGCAAAAACAAACTGTAGCGTACATTGCTCCTCAGAAAATTAGACTTTCATTTCTGTCATCAACCTAGTAGAATATGCTGAAGGTTTATCTCGCTGCGGTGAAAGTCACCGCTTGGATAATTCTTAAAAGATATTTGAAAGAAGTAACATCCTTTAGCTTGTATGACCTTTTAACTGTGGGTCGTTGGGGTTAGACGATGACATAATTTCACTCGGGCAAGAACGGCATTTATCTTTTGCAAAAAAAAATACAGATTGAAAGAAAAAGACACTTTTCCAATTGCCAAGTCAAAGAATAATGTTTTTTTATTCTATTTACATTTACTGACATGTAACAAGTTATTAAATTGAACAATATCAACATGTTATCAGCATTTGCAATAATACATAAACTTTAAAAAGCATTTTCATGTCTGACTATTTTACAGTTTCACACAGTAAGTTTACTATTATTACACCCAGAAGCGCTTACATGCTGACGGGGTGTAGGCGTCGACAGAGCAGAGAGTGAAAATAAACACGTGTTCGAAATGGGTCATCACATGTTTGCTCTCACTTAATCGTATTGCATGTTCCAAAGTGTGAAGGTCAAAAATGTTTGGCCCCGGTTGGGTTTCCTGAGGACGCACTGGATTTATGGTAGCACTTTGAAACTCAATGCAGAGCTGTCGTAAACACAACAACATGATTTGAGCTGGTCCAGAAGGCATTATGACACTTTGATCATTTAAATATACAAATAAGGTCAAGTATTTCCAGCTTTCTACTTAAAGTGCTCATGCAAATTAGTCCATGGCATGTAGACTGTACTGTCTGTGCTGTAAAAAAAAGCATCGGTCCTTTAATATGGAAAGCCACCAGATTGACTGACTCAGAACTATAAAAGATTTTACCTGTGGTCAGCTTTGTATCACATTTCACAGTGAAATAGGACGTCTTACCTGAATCAAGTATCGTACGCCAGCCATTTCAGTGCTTCTGATTAAATCATATCTTTCTATTTGATATTTCTGTCAAGAATCTGTAAATTTGCCCTTTTCAATTCTATCAAAGCTAAACCCATCCCTGACACAGAGTGTGAATACATTTGTCTCCTGAGGTAAGCACCCGAAATCACACCTATTTACACCTGGAATAATTTTTTTCGCGTACGTGTCGTGATTTCACGTCGAGCCTTGTTTCAAATGTATCTGCATTCGCTGCTGAGGTGGATTTTTCAGGTTCTTCATTCCTCTCTGTGTAAAGTCTCCAGTCAACCACATCGAAGTCTTCTTTTAGTTCCACAGATTGTCTACGCTGGATTGGACTGCAGTCTCGTGATTGTTGCTCATCAGGAGTTTTTCTGGAGGAATAGTTAAGATGATCAGGGGGGGTCATGTATTCTCTCTGCTATTATCTAGTCAGTGTTTTGTCAAATAAACCTCCTTACCAATCATTACTGGGGTCTTACTGGGAAAAGTGAATGTGCTGTACTAACATTGATTGTACCTCAATGGCTGTATAAATCCAGTTTAGCATCTCCTCAACATTGCAATAGACGCCTGGCCTCCTTGCCCTGGCGCAGCCGACGCCCCAGCTCACCACGCCTACCAGCCGCCACTTTGAGGTGGAGAAGTGCACCAAGGGACCACCACTGTCCCCCTGGAACGCAACAACAGTTTTAACGCAAGTTATTATCCAAAGAAAACGTCAATTATTTTACTAATATTGACCTGTGGGCATAAATTAAAACGAGAAATGGATCCATTTGAATCCAGTTCTCTTGTTTGACAGTGATGAAAAAATGATCTGTTTTACCTGACAGGCATCGATTTTCCCACCCAGGAAACCTGCGCAGATCATCCTTGAGGTGATGACTTTGCCGTAGACTGTGGGACTGGAGCATTTGTCTTTGTCAATCAGAGGGATAGAGGCCTTCTGAAGTGAAGGAGAAACCTTGCCTGGAAGCAGGAAATGTAACGTTCAGATGATAGAGGTTACTGCAGCAGAGTTGTCTTTTGTTGTTCAAAATGTCGGGCGTCACCGTTTTCCTCCAGGTATCCCCAGCCGGTCACGGTCATTGTGGTGCCGGCAGAAAGGCCCAAGGCTTTAGGAGGCAGACAGACCGGCCTGCTGCTATCTGAAAGACAGGAGCAGTGCATTTTAAACGTTTTTTATCCTCTTATATATTGAGATTTTTTTTTTTTTTAGCTTTTTCAGTTAATAATAACTCAATAATGGACTGGAACTGAGATCAAGAGTAAAAGAGGCTGAATGAATAGCTTGTCTTAATAGAGTTCAGCTTCATGTTTCTTTAAAAAAACAACAACAACAAAGTCCAATCTGACCTCCGACGCTGATTGGGCTGCTGAGTCTCATCAGGGCTATATCATAGTCATTAGTGGATGGATCGTAGTCCCCGTTCAGTATGATCCTGTCCACGCTAGAACCTCCCAGTGTGCCCATGTATGTCCGACCCGACACCACCTTCCAGCGAGTCAGCTCCTTTTTACTGCTGCAGTGCCCAAAACAAGAGTGCAAGGAGGAAAGGTAAGCACGTCAAATCACAGGGGAAAGCCATTCTCATACGGATCTGTTACTGACCCAGTAAAGCAGTGGGCGGCAGTGGCAACCCAGCGTGGAGATACCAGAGAGCCCCCACACACATGTTGGCCTCCTTGCTGCAGGCTAACCTGCCAGGGCCAGTCTTCAATGAAAGCATCCGTGCCCCCGACAATACGGTCCTGCGATCCCGTCTGTCCACAATCTGATAAAGGTGTCTTATTAGTCAAAAAGACAACTCTTTTTTTTTTAGGGCTATAATCCTTTTTTCACCTATATTCTACAGAAACAATAAAGATGATGATTTAGTGAATGCGGTCACTTCTATAAAACTCACCTGAGCAGGATAAGGACACCACAGATCTGGATCTGCAGGCACCGCTGTTAAAGAAATGCATTTGTCAAATAAACAAATGACCACATGATTAAAGCAGTGACGTGCATCAGAAAAACAAACAACGATAAAATAAAATTTATTCTGAAATATTTATCCACTGATCTGTGATATAAATTTTATTATTGTAGGATTCTAATCATTCCAATGATTTTTTTGATTGTCAATATCGCTGAATTTGTGTATTTTCCTGTTCAAATACGGTGGACAGTGTGGAAGTGTGGCAGCGACGAGCTGCCCAATCGCTCACAAACTTTAATATATGTCCTCACATTCCTCGAGGCAATGTATTTCATGTACGTGTAGTATATAACATGTTATTCTTGCTCATCTGACAAAATGGCGAGGTGAAAAAGCAGGAGGGGAGGCAGCCAGTACCTCAGATTCACTGAAGGGGGCGCGTGTGAGCACACAGGCTCGTTGTGCAAGTGTTCTTCTTCATGTGTTACAGACAAAAAGTGGTTGTGGGTAATATGTTAGCAAAAAGCCAGTCAAGTCGAGAGTCAAGTGTGCCGCATCAGCCCGTTTGCGTCTATTGTATTTTTTTTACCCTTATTGCAAAAATGGAAGATTATATCGATAAATTTAAAAATTCAAAACTGGAAGTGATAAATAATGGAAGACCGATGCCGGAGCGGAATGATTTGCTTCAAACAGAGTGGTACACCTGAAAAGAGCGACGGGGAAACCGCCCACCTTGCCTGCTTTGAGACTTGAGGCTTTCGTCCAGAAGGAAAGGCGAAATGATTCCATTTCCAAGTAGAGGTAAGACCACGCCTACGCTGCGGTACAGTCCACAACAACATTTAAATTAAGTGTTCTACTTTGGCCAAATATCTACCTTACCTACGTGTGTGTGTGTGTGTGTGTAAAGAATGCTGATATCAAACATAACCAGTAGACAATGTGCAAGCAGCCAGTCGGTGAATGGTGAATTCAGTATTTGTAAATGTGAATTTGAAAGAGTCCGTGCCTCCCCAGCCACGAGCCTCACCGCAAGTCACTGAATTAGTCCAATAAAATAAAAAGTCCCATGTGGACCTAACTTCACCCTGATGCTGTCCTGACCAAATTATTTGTTTGACTTGTTTTGCTCCCTTTTGTCAAGGATGAATCAATCTTTGCGGCCCTTACGTGACACACTTAGACACACGCACGCACACGCACACGCACACACACACACACACACACACACAGAGTGCAGGTTTAGACACGCAAACAGAATTGAGGATTGTTGCCTTCCTCACCGGTCTAGGGTGGCCTGATGTGTGGGTGTGGCGGTGGAGCCGGGCCTAACGGCTGTGAATGGTCCGGGCTTTAGTAAAGGTATTAGTAGGTCCACTGGAACGCCGGTGCTGCGGGGGTTGCTGTGAATACAGATGGAGCCAGATGTAAGACGTGAGCTGAGTTTGCACTCAGGCTGTGACTCCCCGAGGCCGTGACTCACTGTGTGTATCCCAGTTGTTTGCAAGCCGTCTGTGTGTGCTGCTGCGTCCAGTCGTCATTACACACACTCCGCCAGCCTGAGCCGGGGCTGTACACCTGCAGGACTTGGCGGACTGATGTGAGGCGCACTTGCAAGGAGGAGCGTTGAGGAAAGGAAGAAAAAAAATAAGCACTTTTTTTCCATTTTTTTTATTCATCGGTGACAACCAACCAGTGCAGAGTGTCTGATTTACCTGGAAAGGTAGTATTGACCGCAAAGGTCGACACGCAAGTGAGTTCGTCCTCTCCTCCAGAGCAGTCCTCTGTCCCATCGCAGGCTAGATCTAATGAGATGAACCTCACAGAACGACTGCAGAAGAAATATTTGCTGTCAATCAGGTGCTTGACTGCAGGGAAGAGGAGGGAGACATTGGAAGAGGACAGAAGAAAGGGCAGAGGTGGATCATTTTTCTCAGATGAATAGATGAACTGAGTTTTGCACAACCCTGTTGTGACTTTTAGACTTTTGCAAAACATGTTTCTCTGTTGCTTCTAGACATTTGCCATCCTGCTGTGTTACGTGCATGTCCTTGAAGGCTGAAGCTACCATTCAAGAGTTGTGACTCACTGAAGTATCCTGCAGTTGCAAGTATGCCCAGGATCACCACAACTGTGAGGACAGACAACAGGACGCGTCTCCTCCTGGATGCCTTGTCTTTCTGAGTCTTCGGAGCTGTCATCGGCCTTCTGTGGCGCCCCGGCTGTGGAATAGCTGAGAGGATGACAGACACGACAGTGGAGAAGATTAGAAAATAAAAAATAAAATAAAATAGAGTGCGCCAAATAACTTAAACATGAAATTAGCAGATTATTCGATTACCTTGCTGCCTGGGATTCAGTGGTCGAATGCTTTCCTCAGGCACCTGAATAGCCGCCTATTGAAATGATGACACATTGAACAAGATGTTGAGACAACATTGCACAGCTTGAGAAAACACACACGGTGTTTGAGTATCGGTGGCGTCGGTAATAGGATAATTTATTGAACCGGTTTTCATGTAATGATTCAAGCTCTCATTATTTGTGAGTAACTTGTGTTTGTTTTCCTACAAACTATAGCAAACTGGAGTCATGTGTTTGTAATACTATAAAAATCCAAAGGAGGATCCACAATGATTTATGGATGGAAGTTTGTGTGTTTTGAGGACGCCTCTCTCGTAGCTCATGCTGATTAAGCATTCCACAACCATCCTGGCCCCTGTCCCAACATGTTTAATACATGTTGGCAAATTCACAGTAAACATAAATCTACAAAACTTAATAAATCTTGAAATTTAAATACTACAATTACTGTTTTCTGTACTGCTTTGAATTAAATGTATGAGGCTCATTCCGCTGTGGTTACTTTACTCAACAGAGAGTTTTTGAATGCGTGCGAGAAAAAATAGCCACTGCAACTGTTTGCTGTCCACACTCATACCTTGCCTAAAATAAAATGTAAGAACAAAGCAAAGAGTTTCGTCTCTGCAAGGGTCAATAATGCTGTTGGGCAGATTCTCTGAATCAACTATCCCAAAACAGTTTAATCAGAAACTCCCTGGGACAATCTCAAAACTCTTTCATGCACAAGAGAGACAGTGTTCATATGATCATTTCCAATTTACCTGCATGGAGCAAAGACTGGGCTGTTCTTTACAGAAAATGTCCTGTCTGTCTCAGAGTCCTCTTTTTTGAAATGTTTGACATGTTTCACCAGTGTGTATTAAGCCCTGGAGCATTGTGGTACGTAACATGAGTGTTACTGTCACGAATACTAGAATACTGTATTCTTTCATTTACTTTCACTTTATGTAGCAGGGTGTCAGAGGATTATGAGATGACCTCTCGTTCCAGTTTTAGCCAGAGTGAGGAGTCATTCTTTGTGTGACCCCCCCCCCCCCTCTTAATTCAGTGTGTGAGAGAAGACTAGAATCCAACCTGAGAAACCGGCCGGATGGCAAACAAACAAAAAAAAACCAGTTATGCACCTGAGACCAAAATAGTATGTACCTGATGAACTTGACTTTTTTTTTTTTTAATCATGACAGTTGGATAAAAATCCTTTTTGAGGAACTGTGAAACGCCAGTTTGTACACGACAGCTGCGATGTACCATTTATAAACCAGAGCAATATTTCATAACAATCATATGTCGTTAGTCAAGCTTCCCTCCATCCCTGCGCTCATTGAACTTGGTTCCTGTCTGCGTCCGGCCCATATGCTGAGCGCCGACTCCTGCCAGATAACCCGCGGTGTGGTGAGAGCTGCTCCGGTATAACTGGGTCAGCTTTAACAGATAGAAATCTTTTATATTATAAGCCTTTGTTGAAACAAGGTGCTGCTGGTTGTCTCTTGGCCCTGCGGGATTATGTTCCCCTCAAATGATCTGTTCTCTTGGCCCTGCTGGATTATGTTCCTCTCAAATGATCTGTTCACAAAAGGGCTTTTGAAATATGTTGGTGGAGCTTTCAACCAAAGGAGAGATCTACAGTATAAATAATAAATAATTCCGTTTTAGTGTAGTGCAAGAAAAAGATTTGAAATAAAGAATAGAAAATCAAACAAAACCGTAAATATATATTGAAGTCAAATAATGTTGCGCAAGTGAAATAAACTTTACAACTTCAATAAACTAAATTTATCCCTGATTCCTATTTCCACTAAAAAGATTAATGACATATTTGATACTACACAATAAACACCAGCTGCAGCCTCTGGATATGAGGCTATACTGCAAACATCTTCTCTGTAACTGCTGTTATAGCAGGTGGAAGGCAGAAACCGGTTGAGCACAACAAAGCAAACACAATGTCTTCTTACTGACACGTTACCAGGAAAGCCAGTGTTGATGCTTCTCAAAGAAACTCTCCCCCACAAACTAGTGACCTTTCCCAGGAGTGAGGTCATTCCAGTTCTACTCACCCACATGATGCAGTCGTCTTTATCGCGTCTCTTTTTGGTAAGGCCCAGACGTGCCTCATCCAACACGGCGTTTCAAGCACAGCTTTGTCTTCCCGGAGGAGGGACTTTAAAGTAACTCGCTGTCCACCTCCTGTCCTTCGTTCAGTTCCTCTCGCCCTCCCTCTCCGCTGGCTTCAACTACAAATCCTGGTTTGATTACGTCGCTGTTCCTCCCCTCCACCTTTCCTTCTCTGGCTGTGTAACTGAATCCGGCTTGAAGGGGACCTGACGTGCCCCCCCCCCCCCTGTGTTTGAAACCCCCACAGCTGTAATGAAGACTTACTGGACTTTAGCTCTGCGTTCCGACGCTCGACTTGTTCAGAGAGTTGTTTTTAAATGGCGGATCTCCTGCCTACAAAACAAAGGTACACCAGTAAACCGACGCTTGAACCCTGCCCTCGCTCTTTACCTGTGTGCACTTCCCAGTTCTGTCCCTCCTCCCACACACCCCGCCCACTCCAAACTTTAAGCATACCTTGTTCTTGGTTTTTTGTTGCCTTCATTGTGTCCTTTATTCATCAGTTCCCCTAAGGGTCTTTTTTTTTTTGCCTGTCCAATTTTACAATGCTGCAGAAATCAATGGACTGTTTGTGCGTATGCATGCTCAGACACACACAGAGACGATAGAAACACATGAGCGGTGTTTTACGAGTGCGATGAGATGCCCCGAGGCTGAGGCAAGTCTCATGTTTTGACAGTTTTAAGTGGAAGGCAGTTGGTGATCCTTTCCAATAGCTGTGTGTCAACGCAACACCACACAACACCACAACACACTATGTCAATACATGATATATGTACCGGTAAGCACATTCCCACAATGGCAATGCAGATGTTTAGAAGGGGTCATGTGTAGCATGGAGTCTCGCCGTGTTGGCGCTCAAAGCAGAGTGCAGCTAATGAGATGTTCGTTAGTGCTGTGGGGTTTAAGTCGTGATCCAAAGAGTTGCATGGGGCAAATAAAAGATTTGACATTATAATTGTGAGTTCTAGTTGAATGGCAGGGATGGCAAATGGTGGTTTAGGCAGTAAGAGCGCCATCCTCTAATCGAAAGGTCAGTGGCTGGTGTTGGGGAGGACGACGCAAAGGACAGGGTAAAGTGGAGAAGGTTGATTTGCTGTGGACGAAAGTGTAGAGCAGTAGTAGTTTTTAGGTGTCTGCAATAAATCTGGGAATGGCCGAAAATCATAAATATTCTCTGAAAATATGAATATAAAAAACATTTATGGATCCTATACCAAAATAATGTTTTTAAAATGTATTTGAATATGGCATTCATTTACACGGATAATTTAAAAAAAAAGTGAAAGGCTACTTTTGTCGGACTTCTGTAAAACCTAAATGCTGAAGTTGCTGCACGGCACAACCGCCTGACGCGTCGCTGATGGATTCAAAAGCATTCCAACCTGTAAATGACAAAATATCAGCAACGCCTCTGTGCAACTGAACTCTTCAATTAGACCGCTCGGACAATCGGCCCACGACTTTGTGAGATTTCAACCACAGCGAGCGCCATGGATACGCTGAGCACGGCCAAACATGACAAAGCGAGGAAACAGGCTGATGAGGTTGGCTGAAGAGAGACTGTCCCTGGTCAGAAACAGGAACCGACTGTGCTGCTTGACCTGCATTTTAAACCTCGGTCCGTGGACTCGGTAATCCACAGACAGATTGTTGTAGATTGTTAGGAGAGCTTCTTCCAATTAACAAGAACTATGGAACCACAGTGTGTGTGTCTGGAACGCTGTGACTCGTGAGTATTCTGCATTTACAACCGACTGATGTGGCTAAAGGATGTAAAATATTTGCACATTATAAAAGAGGAGATGAGCGCTTTTCAAAGATCTAATACATCTATTGTTTGCCCTTTTTTTTGTTGTTGTGGTTGATTCAAAGCTTTTATTGTTCTCCTGAAGGCAACGTGCATCAGATCACTGCCGTTCATTCATTTGCTCGTGGCTCTTCATCTCTTTGCTGTTGGCACCACCTGTCGATGCTGAAGCCAATGATGTTTGCTCTAAAAGACAAGGTCACCGCTACTTCCTGAACGTTTAGGCCAGATCAGTTACATATTAACAGATTGGCTGAAGACTGTTGCTTTGATTTCTGTTTTTCGCAGCGTGATAATATGCCATTTAATAGTCCTCTTATAGATGCCCTCTTGTTTATTTTTCGAGGGCATCTTTGAAAAACGCAAACAGTGTAATGACAAACTCAAATCAAGTCAGCGAGGAACCATGATCTTACTGTATGATCTTTAGAAGAACTTCATCTGATTTTCAGATGGAAATTAGATTAGATAGCTCAATTATTCTAATACAGTAACAGAATGTGAGACTTTATATCCCGTTATACAACAAAGGACTATGAGGCACCACATTAAAAAGTTGCCTGATCATGCTGAGTTTAGATACTGACCATTCTTCAAAGCGCCATCACAAACACCTTTCCTTATCTACCACTGAACTCTTCCTCACCTGTTAAGTCGCTTTTATTCCCCATCAGTAAAGGCCAAGGAGAAAATGCGAGAGAGAAATATTCCTGGTGTCTGAAGTTCGGCATCTTGCAGCGAGGATCTTTTATGGTGTCAACAGGAAACACCCCTCAGAGTTATTTCATCTCCACCTCCCTGCCCTCCAGCTCATTGACGAATGTAAGTCTCTCTCTATCTCTCGCTCTCTCTCTTACACACACACAATCACACATCCGACCAAACTCCACATCTCCACCAGCGGATGCACCTAAAGCCCTCCTTTGTTCACGCAGGTGTGCGGTTAGCGAAACTTGATATTAAGTCTGGTTTGAAATAGAGCCAGTTAATAATTAACATATTTTTCATTTCATGTCCGCTATGGATTTTAAAGATTGTATGTTGTCCCGCGGTTACTGTTACTAGAGAAACAATAACTTTGGATGAAAGTTATTTTTTGTTCTTTTTTTTTAATGGAGCAAATCTTTTTGACAGACTAAAGCTAAAGCTACTCAGGATTTTCAGGTACGGTATATTATGTGATGTATTTGAAATTATCTATTGATTCAAAAAAATAACCCTAACCCAAAAGCAACATAATTGGATTTCAAGTCAGGACTATCAGATATTCAAACTGCAAATGCCTAAGAGACACACCACACTGCCAAATCAAATTTCACCGTGATAGGGAAAGATTTAAAAAATATTCTATTGTGTTACCGGCTTCCCATCTTTTCTGACGTACAGGGAAGTAAGAGCGTAGGGAAATCCTGGTGCCACATGATAGGCTGCATGTATCTGCAGCATTGAGGCAGTGATAGCTGATAGTGATAGATCGCTTTGATGCCTGGTGGGTTATATTTCCCTCCACTCTAAAGAGGATCAGTGACGCTCATGTGTGACGTAAGGATTTTATAGTTTTCTGGGAATTTTCTGCCGTTGCTGAAGTAATTTCCCAAAGGATTTCCTGAAAAGTCTCAGTTTACTGTTAGTGCAGACCTCACAGACTTATAAATAAACAGGCGCAGATATTGATATGTTCACCCATTATTCAATATTGTGTAATTTAACAGTAGTTCTACTGATATTTTAATACATTTATGAAATCAAAAATGAAACGTTGTCAGAGATGCTGTCTGTGGATTCAATGTGTCAAGATAAAGCACGGGGCTTGTTGTCAATAATATTTAATGTCTATGTTTTAAATATGAAGCTACTGATAGGTAATTAGTTTGGATTTACATAAAGTCCAATAACCCTCCATAAACCTATGACTTGTCTATTTTGGTTAGATTTACTATAAAATAATAATAAAAAAAAAAGAAATTAATTGGACATTTCTAACCTAAAAAGGTAATGTTTCTACAGCAGCCAAGAATCACTCGCTCTCGAACGCAGCATTCACACACGAGGAGGGTTGAGGTGAGGTGCAGGTTGAAATCTGCAACCTCACCACTGGAGGACACTCCACTCTGCACACGGGACCTTTATTTAGTAGAAAAGGTTGATTCTCACACACTCACACACACACACACAATCAACAGGGACCTAATATCTACATGTTTGTAACGCCCCCCAAAAGCAGCAATGGAATCAGGTCTGATCATATTTAACCTTTTTATCTCAAAATTAATGGATGAAAAGTATCAGTTTCTCTGTGAATGGTTTTTGTAGCACATTATGTTTGTTCATGTGTATATAATAAATGCAGAAAGAATATATTTAGAAAACTGATAATTTGAATATTTATTTAGTCACAATCAGTATCAAAACAACAAAACAAATGGCAGATCGATAAATTGTTTTTGTTTTGTACACACATGATTTTGTCCCATTGGATTAATCACTACAGGAATTAATAGTATAGTTTAATGCTGTTTAATTAAATGGCATTAAATTTCAAAGACAAACAACAAATAGCAATTCTTACATGGCTGAGAGGGTTTCCATTTCTACTCGCGTATTTCAATGGGATTAAAAAAAGGTGTTCTTAGCAGTGCTGTCTGCGTGGGACTTGGAGATGGCCAGATTAGCTTTGTGATGATAACTTCTAATAGCGAGACGGCAGCAGACGGGAAAGATAGAGAAAGAAGATGGACTGGTTTTTAAGGAATGACAGGAATGGGGACGTGGAAGGACTGACGTAGGTGAAGGAGGAAGGATAGTTCATACCCTTCACAGTCGCCTCAAACCAAAGAATAATTTCAAGTTAAAAAAAGGGATTGACAAAGCTCTACAAAGAACCTTGGAGAGGAGAGGAGACGGACGAGACAGAATATTGGTCAGCCATGGGGAATGGTGGTAAGTGAGACTTTCAGCCATTTACAGTAATTGTGACGCACAACTTTCAAGAAGTAGCTCCTCAGATTTCAGATATTTTATACACAATGAGTGTCTTTTTTTAAAAGCTCTTGTTACATTCCACACTGTCCTGTTTATTTTAGGCTGCTTTTGTTGTGTTCGCTAGAACCTTCAAAATAATAAAAGAGTCATCTTCTCAGCTCTAGTCAAATGTCCAAAGTTGAGGAATAAACCTTTATTGATCTGTTGCTGCTGACACTAAAGCGCCTCCGCTCAGACAGTAAAGTAATGGCGGATGGCGTTCAAAACAATCTCAGCTTCGTGTAGCCATCTGTCAGAACTTGTGATTTCAGTTTCAATTTAAGAACGGCCTTAAGCCAGAGGACCAGAGCAAATATCTATTAATGAGAAACAGATTGATTACTTAATTATGTCCAGAAAGCCAAATTAAACATATTGCGTATACTGAGTTGGACTCTAGGACTTCAATAAGAACATGGAAGAAGACTCTTGTCAATCCCTGCTTTGCATCCTGTCCTTTTAATACATGAAAGGCTATCTGTGAAATGAGTTCTTATGTGGCTATAATGTAATTCTCTGTGTGTTTGCAGACAGCAGGGTAAACTCAACAGCGGTGGGCGTCGCTGTGGGCTTTGGAATCCTGGCCATCCTCTTCACCATTGCCATTGTACACTTCTTCTGCAAATATAAATGCAAAAAGTGCAAAAAATGCTGTAAGAAAAAAGGTGAGTGGAAACTGAGTTGCCAGATTACAGCATTAACAAATATTGCGTCTGTTCTGTTACATAAAGTATATATATTCTACTTTCTGTGTACTTTGCTGGAAAAGAACCTGTCTTGTGGTGAACATACTCTTTTAAATACTGCATTATGATGAATCTGCCGTGCCGTCATACAGAAATGAATATATCCTCTTATTCCCTCAGAGCCATCGATGAAAGACAAAATGCTCACGTGAGTGTGTTTCCCCTCTCAGATGTTTCAAACACATGCATGTCCTTGTATTTTAGTGCTGTGTTTGTGATCTCTATTTGTCTGGCATCTCTTTCTACAGCAAAGTTGGCTTAAAGAAATCTCCTCCTCCCTTCTCCATCAGCAGCATCGTAAAATGACAGTTGGTTTGCTCTAATTGATGCGTGTTTAAACAACCGTGCAGAAGGAGGGAATTTTACATTTTTTGATGCCTTGCTTTCAAAACACGCTGACTTGTCTCCAAACCTTGTGTGCGCTTGCTCTTTTATACTATTTACATCTGTCTTTATGCTTTTATACCACTTAAATTCCATTGCAAAAACAACAACATTGAAAATTCTGTTTCATACATGCAAGTTCACTCGGTTGGTTCCGCTACAAGTCATACAGTCTGTGTCAAGTTTGACATTTTGTGACTACAAAGTTGAGAACTCCCACGCTCACACCCATCTACAAGCAGCCCCCCACTCACCACCACCACACACACACACACACACACACACACACACACATTCACACCACAGAAAAACAAATGGTGACAATGCTGCTAATGAGGAGCAGGTTTGAGGTGAAGACACATTTCCATCAGCTCAATGACAGAAATCTGTCATATCGCTTCTTCTTGCACGCTGCAGGCGACTCGCATCACCACAACCTTTCTGTGGTTTGCTTATTCTTATTTTTTCCAACTTAATGCTACTAAGCCATGCTTCTCTGTGTTTTCCACCTGTGTCCAAATGTTTTTTGCTTTGCTTGTTTGTCTGGTTGAAGAATGACAAAAAAAAAAACCCCATCTGATTTCCACAAATCAAGTGGTTCAGTTCCAAGTTTTTTGTTCAGCTGTAGTCTTCCTCGCTCTTAAATTCATTCTGAACTGTTCTTTGTCAATGCTAGTTGTTGAATTATATCCTGTGGAAGTGTAATGTAGCAGATATACAGTATAGACAGCTTGTAAAAAACACAATATATTTCATGTCTAATATTTATGATGTACGTTTTAGGACAAATAAATCATACTGTACAGTGTATGATCTCAGACCTGTTTTTTATTATGTATTATATGTAGTATGTGTTTCAATAAATAACAACAAAAATAAGTTTTTTTCTTAAGGTAAATCCATGTACATGTGCTAATTTACAATCTGATTACGGCTATGCACGAGTTAAAAATTGAAAATGAAAGATGAAAACCTCAAATTATTCCAATGACCTGGTCACAGCCAATTCTGATTGGCCACAGTGTGTTCATTATTTCCTGTTACTGGACAGTCACCATTTTCCTTTGTAATTCAGTGAACCTAAAAGTACTTCCTCGTGACCATTATGAATTAATGGTGTGAGTGCAGACATGCTTAGAAAAAGATGATGATAAAAATAAAATGTGAAAACTCACACGAATACATTTTTGTTTTATTTGGCTGTTTGGCAGTTGATAAGAATGTTGATTGCCTTTCACTGTGGCGTTCATCGGAACATATTTACCTTTCGGCCTGTTAACAGGTTTATCCACACAAACATGAAGACGTTTGAAAAACGATCTGCATTTAGCGATGATCAGTTGACACAACATGGCGAAAATATTTCACCCAGCAACTCAAAGAAGACTCTGAACCCATAAATCAGCTTTATCCCGATAGCGATTTATAGATGCTGATACAGAGATAAAAAGGAACTTTCAGCCCAGCTGAGCATTTTTCTCTCTTTGCTGTCAGCATGAAGTGTTATTTCTTTAAAACCCAGAGAAAGTCTGATAGAGGAAATGTGTCTTTGATTAGAAGGCCAAAACTGCTGCTCTCGGTCCTGTGAAGAATTTGCATATGAACACTCCAAGTATAATTGTGTAGCATGTAATGTTTGTTTTCATCACGTATCACAGCGGCATTTCAGATTTTACCTTGTGCTTGCTTGCTTCCATGTGTCATATTTGTTGGGAAAACTCCTGAAAGTGTTACGCATGAAATATTCCAGTTTTATTTGTATCACATTTTGACCAGCACAGCAACTAGTTTCACTTCTGGCATAACGCCGAACTGTTAGTCATGAATACAAATGAAAAGTCTGTCAAAGTGATCTTTGGCACGGCTCTCCCTCTCTAGAGGCCCCTGAGAGTCCAACTGACATCTCACATTTAGCAGCTGCGTGGGCTAACCTCTGCTTCCTGCCTACGTTCAACAACAGCAACAACAACAGCCTGCCACTTGCTCGGCTTTCATCGGCTGCCCGAATGCAGTTCCAACAGTGTGTTATGGGCTAAAAGGGATTCCACCAGCAGCGGTTGAAACCCGTCTGGTGGCATGATTTCATCATTCCACAGCTTGTAAGTCATTCGTCAGTTGTACGTCACAGAGCGAGAGACGCACATTATCCATGTTAAAGTCCTCCTTGCTTTCCACTAGCGTCAGCTGTGCCAGGGGCGGAAGGTGTGGAAAATCCTTCCCCATGTGTACGAAAGGTGTTTCCATAATTTGCGTTGAAAGCGCTAACTTCTTGTCAAAGTCATTACCACATTTGCTTCTCTGCAGGTCCCTCTCAACGTGCATCGCTCTGTACTGTCTGATGACGCCTGATCCGTAAAGGCTTTGCTGGCACCAATTGCATTGACCAGCTCCTGAGCAGATGCACCATCGAGGCCCGGCCCTGTAGCCGGTGACCACTTTGGCTGAAATGGACTCAGGGAGCCTCTGTTTAAAAGTCTCCTCGTCATCGCAGACCTGAATGTGCACAGCAGGGGGGCTCTGTCTTCGGTAGTTGCCCAGAGCGACAGCCTCCTTAGGAGACCCGCTGTTTCGTCCGTTCAGATTCATGGGAGAAGAATGAATGCGGGCGCACAAATCCACGCCACTATCCTTTCTCTCATTCGCTACGCGTCTGTCAGAGCTCGCTTCCTGCGGGGGGAAGTCAGTCTGGCTGGTAACAGAGCCCTCTGATCCTCCTAAGCTGCCACAGCCACTGTCCTCCTGCCTCCACGGGGGACTTCCTCTGCTGCCTTTCCTAGAAGTGCACTCCACACCGACCCCACTGTCCAAGCTTGTCCCCTTGACTTCTCCATCGCCATCTGCTATTGCATGGATCACTGCGCCCTTAGCACAGTCTCTCTTTCCTGTGCTGTGACAGGACAGGAACCAGCCTTTGTCTGTCACAACCTCGGGAGGCATGTCTCCAATGGACAGCGGAGACCAACCGTCTGTCAGGGATTTCTATGGTGAGAAAAGAAGAAGTGGCAGGTCGTCGTATCAGCTGTTGTTTTATTTACACGCGTTCAAGAGCAAAGTTGGTTGTGACTAACAGAACATAACCAATTCCTCCTGTTGTTATCTCTGTTATTTCTGTACTCACTAATGCAGCAGGTGTTTTCTCCGGACGTCTCAGGTAACAGAGGATTGCCGTGATTGCAACAAAAGCCACCACACACACACTACATAGGGATGTCACAATAATTATGAACCATTCTGGAAGGAGCAAAAAAGAAGAAATCGACAACTGTAGATTTAGAATCTGCATCATCGTGCAACATGCATCATCTTTTGTTGGCTCTGATGGTTTGACATTTTGGGTTTAGCTGCGCATCATCAGTTCTTACCTTGCTCTGGGAGCATCAGGCATTGTTTAGCGGACGCGTTGCTGGCAGAGAGCGTTCCAACGCCCGCCACCTTGACGTTGACGCAGTACTCTCTGCCCCAGCGGAGAGAACTGAAAGTGAAGGTCCTGTGATCCTCTTCTGCACTATCTTCCAGGTCTTCTGTGATAGTCTGCGGTGTATAAGTGAAATGTCAATGCAGTTCAAGGCTTTGCATCGTGTAGGCATCAATTAGCCTAAGGTTCAGACCGTAAGGAGTAAGTATGTATAAAATAAAGGATCGCTTTCATGTTTTATCGCATCATTGCATCAATCCAGGCCAAATCAGAATTACTAGAACATAAATCACACTCATTCACCGACTCAGTGATTGTCTTGTAAATAAAAAAACTATTTTCTTTTACAATCAACAACAGAATGAAAGATTTGACTGTTGCCTTTTGTGTTGGTATGTTTTTTCAGACCTGCCAATCGGTTGATGGTTATTAATATTGTTGTAAGGATGGGTTGGTGCTGTCGAACTCAGATGCTGACCTTACTATCGTGTCCTTTCTCCTGCAGGTAGATGGTGTAGACAGCTCCATAAGGAAAGAGCTTCTTCAGAACGGACTTTTTGTGAACATAAACTGTTAGCGTGCTGCATGTGGCCCACAAGCTGAACGAGGGCGGCCGCAATTCGGCTGTAGGAAGACAGACAGGTAAGACAACGTTGAGAACATTAGCATTATTAACCATAATTTTTTAACCATTCAACAATCACGTGACTAAATCTGCAGCAATATGCTTACTATTATTTGGGAGAACTTTTTTCTTTGCCCAAGCAGACTTGCTATCTCCTGCAACCAGCTGAACTTTGACCTTGTAGCCAGTGCCATAGTCCTGTATTAGGCTGCTAAGGTCACAGGAGGTCATGCTGATTCCACTGCAGCTGTCCACCACAGCCCAATCACCAGTGTAGCTGAGGGCAGAAAACAAACCTGTCATCAGGCGGAAGGAGATCAACTGGTGATTAATTAAAGGTAATAATAGTAATCTACTGAACTTTCGGCTTGTCCCTTCAGGGGTCGCCACAGAAAATCAACCTTCTCCACTTCACCCTGTCCTTTGCATCGTCCTCCCCAACACCAACAACTCTCATGTCCTCCCTCACTACCTCCATGTATCTTCTCCTGGGTCGACCTCTAGCCCTGTTCCCTGGCAGTTCCATCCTCAACATCCTTCTACCGATATAGTCCCTGTCTCTCCTCTGGACATGTCCAAACCATCCAAGTCTGGTCTCTCTGGCCTTGTCTCCAAAACGTCTAACCTTCACTGTCCCTCTTATTGCCTCTGTAACCGGATGATTGGGGTTAATTGGGCAGGCAGGTGTGGGAGGAAGCACCTGTGGCCCGTTTACCACTGATTGGGGGGGCGCGTATATAGGTGCTTCCCCTCCCTCGTTCCGGCGTCCTCATTTGTGTTTTCCCCGTCTCAAAGGCAGGTTGGCCGTAGACTGTCACTGCCGTGTCTCTCCTTTTCTTTTGTTAGTTTTGTTTTAGGGTGTAAATAAATGTTTTGAATTCCTAATGCCGTGCTGGTCATCACTGTGAGCGGACCTGTGGGTGGGAAACCCGCTAAAGCGAGCTGGGGACCAAAAGGCAAAACTATATCTTTAGGGGCAGGTCCTAAAGTGGCGTTGTTGGCGACCGCCGATTAGCCCCGTATTCACCACGTCACACCTCGTTTCTAATCCTATCCAACCTGGTCACTCCCAAGGAGAACCTCAGCATCTTCATCTCCTCCACTTCTATCTCCGCCTCCTGTCTTTTCCTCAGAGACACTGTCTCTAAGCCGTCCACATGGCTGTCCACACCACTGTCTTGTAAACCTTTCCCTTCATCCTCGCTGACTCAACTTTCATCAATGAAGTTTTGAACTTAAACATACTTTGCAAATTGTACATTGTACTGGCAGTCAGAGGGTGCGTCCAGAGGATGTTTCCAAAGTACTGTCACCTCCCCATCCAAAATATCAACTGCAAGGCTTTCAGGCTTAGGAATGCCTGAAACATAAGAAAAAGAAGGTGGAATTATTATATATTTTTCTTTCATTTCAATCTCTTTAAACAATGTGGAGTTCTATAAATTAAGACTGCGAGATTAGGGATTTATTCCGTTTTTAATGTCACACTGTGTAAAATGAAACGACAGCAAATGTTGCAGAGTATAACATTTTTTGAAGAAGGACTCAAATGCATGACTCACTCATTCAGTAACTAAAAGTTTGACTAAAATTGATAAACCGCTGAACCATTTGACAGAAAGCAGTACATTTGGTTAATTACCTGATGCGCTGCCCGTATAGATAATCAAGATGACAAGAAATAGTATTTGATTCCTCTTATCCATTTCTGTTGTTTGCGAGAGGTACGATCGTTCAGACATAAGCCGCACTGTAGCCACGAATAAAGATCCTCATTCCATTAATCAGCGAGGAAAACGTTTCTCTTCAGCAAATCGGCTCCAGTTTCTATTAACAGGATGTGATGAAAAATGTCGAAAGTGAAGCAGCTGTTCCCGCTTCGATGAGGTGACGGTGATAGAAGTGGGTTTTTTTTTGTGATTTAATTACCCAAATGCACCCCTCTGGTTTCTCTCCTCCCTCTTCGATGACACGTCTCCTGTTCAAGCTTCATTTGTTTGAGCAGCTATTTTTCATTTTCCTTCCTCTTTCGCTGTTTTGTTTCTCCTTTTCACACTCTCAGTGGAATCATGATGCAAATAAATAACTTCCGAGGGCTGTAACCAAAAAGATGGACTTTACGCGGTTCAGTGGCAAGAGAAGGGGGCGTTCAGAGACTTTCGGTTTCCTGAGTTGCGAGTAGTTTATTAAGAGGGAATTCCTGGTATATGTAAATATCCTTTTTTTTCTTCATTTCATAGCTTTCATTGTGTGAAATAGAATTTAAATACAGAAGCAGATACATGCATGGTCTTATTTGCCGTTTGCCATTGGCCAGTGTGTCTTTAATGGTCACATATTGTACGCTTTATCCACAAGTTAACGCAGTTCCCAAACACAGATGAAATATCTGTGACAGTTTTTGATCAAAATAGTAATCAGATGCTGCAGGACAGCGCTCCTCTTTTCTGTCTCAAGCATCTCGGTCAGAAACGCCGCCATAAATGAATCCTAACTGAAACTAACGTTGTTCACCATAGTCTCTCTTACATCTCCTTTATTCATGGCTTCGCTGCCTGCCTTCACCCACAGTCTTCTCATCGTTTGGTTCTTAAATACGTCGTCATCTCATCAATAATAGCAGCAGAATTATTCTAAAAATAGACTAACAGTCATGGAAAAGTACTTTAATCTTAACCGTGACCAAGTATGTGACCTTAGTTCTTCAAATCTGCAAATGCGTCTGAGCAGGAACCTGTATGTCAGCGTTTGGTTTCTCTTCTCGCAGGCGGACGGAGATTCGTCTGCTGCTGTTAAGAGGGAGCGGCTTCGCTCACAATTTACCTTGTATGTCATGGTAGTTGTGTTGGTAATACAATTTCAAATAATTATACTATTTTTGGCTTTACTACATATTATACTATAATTATACTATTCCAGTTAATAACTAGGAAAGTACTATGAGAGCGCAAACTTCCGCCAAACGGCTCTCATTCCCCTCCTAATTGGATTTACACCGGCCGCATGGTGATCTGGATCACAATCAAAAGATTCTAAATTGTTCTTGCTGTCTTTGTACACCAACCATGAAAGGTAAAAGTTAATCAGAGTTGATGTGTATTTTTAAACTGATTTTTGAGTCCATAAATGGAGTTTTCAATGTTAAAATTACAGATTTTTCCTGACCTTGTTCTGGATCAGATCCAGAAGACGTTTAACATGATAGTTCATATCGGACCCCTGACTTGGATGCATATTTTACAAGATTTTTTTTTTTTAAGTCTCCATTATAAGTAAATAGAAAAATCCGGATTTATTTTTATCGAGACTTCGTAGAAACCCTTAGGTTTGCGAGGTCTTGAATTCTCCGTGAGAAGGAGGAGCTTATGTTCCAGAACCCTAACAGGTCAGCTGATGTCATTTTATCCATAACTGAGCTTCACACCATGACATTTCTTTTTTTCTATGGCAACAAAACTGGTCCGACAGGTGCAAATCTTGCGCTGTGGGTGCGCCTGTTCTCAAACGTGGAAGAATGAAGGACTGAGAGAACGATGGAGGCTGCAGGTGGGCGGCGTCAGGCAGACAGATAGGAAAGCAGATTTACCTGTTGCTTAGATGAAGTCCAGTGACAATCACACTAGAGAGTAGAAAGTAGAAAGTAGGGAATAAAATAGAGTAGACCACCATCCGCTGAGCTGACTTAAATCCAATGGGAGTGCATGACCCGGTAAGTCTTTCAAAATCTCCTTCTTTCTAAACAGTGCCTTTTAACCTCTCCATATTTTTAATTGGATTTCCTTTTCCGTTTGTAGAAGTCTAAGAATTTATAGCCTTGCTTTGTTTGTTGTGAGAATGGTATGGCTTTGGATAAGAAGTACACTTGACTCGTCAAACGTCAAGCACATTAAATATTCCATTTAATGCAAGTACGTAGTTGAAATTAAACTGAACTGGATAGAAAGGGGAATCTTTCATCTTGGATTTGCCACCAGTCCAGATTAGAGCATTAGATACTCAGATTCAGTCAACGGCCAGAATTGAAGCACTGCAGAAGACACAGATAAACATGAAATGGCGTAAATGTAAATGTAAAAAAAGAAAACAACAACTTTTTTTTCCCTCTGATCATAGGCTTTAACCTTCTGGAGAATCCAAGGACACGATGCTGGGAAAAAAAATCAATTTATCAATTTCCCTTCAATTAATTGAGGTGTACTGTATTTTGAAACTCAACATAAAAAGAACTATTTGCGCCAGCGCAACTATAAATTTCTTAGTGTGTCCTTGAGGAATTAATCCTGTCCAACATTAAAATGTTGGACAGATGTGTCACACATCAGCTACGCTTTGGAATTCATGTAATCTTATTTTATCTCTTGTTTAATTTGGAAGAATAAGAGAAGAAACTGTAATGCCATGTCACTCTTGTTCCTTCACACGTCACAATTACTGGGCGGTACTGCAAACAAACATACCTGGATTGCCATGTACTAAAAATACCGGTTTAGTCACATTCAATACAGGATTGAATGTACCCAGTACCCAGATTGGCATCAACCATCAGGATCAACAAAAGCAGGAGAAGCTAATCTGTCACAGTTGTCTCTTACTGTCAAGACTTCCTGTTTTGCTGAAGCTGATCTCACTGTATATTCCAGGAAGCAGGAAATGTAACTTGAACAGTGAAACAATATGAACTAAAATGAAACAAAATGCAAGCATTAGAAACAGATTCAGATGAATACGAGCAATGAATTTGACTAGTCAGATGATCTGTTATGTATTTGTCATTGAGCTCATAATATAACTTGAGCTAAATGGACAAATGCACTCAAAATCCGAATATTAGCCCTCATAGCTAATCCTCAGATTATCTCCCATCACAATATTAGTCAAAAACACCCAAAAACTAATTAAAGTACCTTGGTATGGCTGCTGGGATCTGTTAGTCAAACAGGTGAGAGGAAAGAAGGCCAATATAATACAAAATGCACTTTTCCATGGTTTTTATGGGGGTGTTTGCCTATCTATTGTCTGTGTAGTGATAGCATCGTGCCCGATAGATAAAACATGATTACTGTACAGGTTTTTATTTATAGAGACAACAATGACGTCTTTAAAGTAATATATTCATGCCTTTGTTATTTCCTTCTCAGAACGACCCCCCTCCTCCTTACTACTTCAACGATGTGGACGTCGAGGAGCCCTACAAGGGGGAGGCGGTTCCAGATCTGATAGTCCGTACACATCCTGAGGCTCCGCTGCCTGTGGTCGCTCCCCAAATCAAACAGAAAGGCGCATGTGAGTGGTACATCCTCATTACGTACTGTGCTGAGGATAGAGTGGGTGCAGGTGCTCCGCCTAAACACTGTGGGGATCATTCATGCGTGTTTATTTGTGTACTGTGTGCCCAGCATCGGGCAGTCAGAAGAAGCGGTGCTGCAGAACCAATGCCCGGTGTTACGGCGGGTCGGGGGCAGGCTTGCTGTTGTTTGCTCTGCTGATGCTGGCCATCTGGCTAGGAAGTATACTGCATTTACTGTTACACATTACTGCATTTAGGACTTTTACATTAAGTTAGCCACAGCGTTTATGCTGCCCCAGTGGTTCTGATCAGACGATGGATCTATTCATAACATGGGACACTTTTATAAACGCTTGCAAGATGGATATAAATGCAGATAGTTTCTTGTTTATATTGAACTCTATTCAAAATATTCTCATAGTTTGACATTTATATGTTTTATTTAGTTGAACCTGTCTCATATATTCAATGTAAAAAAAAAAATCATTTACTACAAACTTTGATTCTGATAACTCTCTATAGGTCTTTAAAAGTGTTGAGAATATCCACTTATATTGATTAAGTGAGAGGAAAAGGCATGATGTATCCATTTAAGATGTTAACTACAGTAACAATGCCACACTGGACTTGCCCAGACTGAATCCTGCCCGCTCTCCCCTAACAGTTCGTTTCGGCACTCGGTTGGTGCCGTTCAAGATGGCCATTGTTCGGCACAATGATGATGATGGGGAACACACAGATAAAGTAATTCCCCCAGTAAAAAATAACAACTGCCCCAGCAACGCCATCGACTGTGACGGAGTTGCAGATTGTTCTGATTATACTGATGAAACAAATTGTGGTGAGTAAACAAACACGCGCACACACGTAACAAACTCCGCGCAAAAACAAGGAATAATGTTAACTTCTCATAAGCAGGGCGTTTTAATGAGTGATACTAATATTCCACGGTACGTGTAACGTATGTCGTCCCAGCGAATCAAGTAATCTCATTTATGTACTATTGTTAAAGCAAGATGAAAAAAGTTAGTTTTTGTCAATATCAGGGCATCCTGCAACACACACACACACACTGTACATAGACATGCATAGGTGTGACACCCTCTAATCCGTCTTCTGTTCTCTTTTCCCCAGTGAGGTTCATAGAAAATGGTCGTCTAGAAGTTAAGACAGCTCGAGATCACCGCTTCCTGCCAGTGTGCTACGAGGGCTGGAACCAGAGCTACGCCGACCAGACCTGCGCCCAGCTGGGCTTTAGAGAGTAAATCATCAGTCTTACTCAACAGTAATTATGCCAAAGCTAATTAGGCCTCGGGTTGGTGAACAACAACACCGTACCTTTTTGGAGGTGAAAAAAGTCATTTGAGCTGCAGTCAGAGAAAATACAGGCTTCTGTGCGATTTATCCACTGAGACCGATTTCGTTTCTTCGTGACTTTCTGCAATGTCTTGTATGACAGAACCTGAATAACTATTTTTTTAAATCAGGCATTGTTTTAATAAAATGGTCTCTGTGTTTGCACGTCCGCTGAACTAACCCCTCTCTCTCTCTCCAGGTCCACCTTAACTAAAATAAAGATAACCGGGGACTTCGTCGGTTTAGCACTGACCTATAATTCTTCTCAGTTTATCCAGGGTGTTCTGGATGCCAGGTACGATCATGTCATTCACAACTCAGACGGATGGCCTTCCCATGCTGATGAAGCCTTCCTCATTATGTGTTATTTATTGAAATTAATGAAAGCTACTCCAAAAATATGACCTTTACTTTTTTTCTACCTTTCTTATGACTGCATGCAACACACACAGTACAACAAAGCTGCAGCAATGAGCACATTGACTCGCTGTATTTTTTCATGTTAACTGATTTTCTCATTGCGGCATTACGCAGCACTTCCTGTCCAAACAACGAGGTTGTTTCCCTGAAGTGTGTGGGTGAGGAGCCTCCCTTTTGTTCTTGCCGTTACATGAGCACCTTTTTATCTCTCTCTCTCTTTCCCTCCATCTCGTAAAAACAACCTGACTCCGTGTCCCATCTCTTAGAATGTGGCAAGAGGCAATCAACGTCCAAAATTGTTGGGGGCCAAATAGCCACGCCTCAAAAGTGGCCTTGGCAAATGTCATTGCAACTCAACGGGAAGCACACATGTGGAGGAGTCCTGATCGCACATGATATTGTCCTGACTGCTGCTCACTGTGTCTTAAGGTGACCGACACAGCAATCGTGTGCCTCAAAGGAGATCATCCCTGCCACAAGAACCTATTGTACAATTTAGTTTTTAATTCTTATTTACCTGTAAATGAAATGTCTGCTAATGTAATTCGACCATAATGCATGTGTGATGCTTGTCTTATACAAGCAGCACTTACTAACAGTAGAGTTTAATGTCACACAAACACACCTACACACACACACACACACAAACACACAAACACACAAACACACAACACCAGGCATCAGTCAAGTCAGAGCTGCATGTCTAACTGGATATCCTCGGTGCTGGAGCAGAAATTTCTCCCCAGAATTAGACCAAATGATTTCCTATAAAACAAAAAGTCTGTCTTCTTGGGTTTAAAGGTTCAAAGCCTCTTTTGATAGCCTTTTTGCTGCTTACTGAACAGTGTCTTTATGTGCTGCAGTCCTAACGATGACGAAACAGAATGGGCCGTGTACGGTGGCATGGCTTCACTGACAAGTCCACCTAATCCCTACCAGATAAAGAAGATCATAATCAATGAGAACTACAACAAAACCACTCACGACAGTGACATTGCTATCATCATACTGCAATGTCCAGTTACTTTCAATGGTCAGTCACACAACTGAGTTCATCGAATCATTATTTTTTATTTATTTATGACTGCCATGGTTGAAACTGAAAGAGCTTAATGATGTTTTATTATTAACTGCCACTCCTTGGTTGCAACAATGTCACATTAATTAGGCCATTTAATTCTAACTGTGTATTTTTAATATGAAAAGTGATGTCATTTCTGAAAAGCACGCTATAGGTTTATAGTGCTATCCTACTGAACACACGGGGTTGGTGACACAGTTGCAAATGTTAAATATGATTTGTTGTTTTGTTTTTGTTATACAGATAAACTCTGGCCAGTTTGTCTGCCACCTACGGGCAAGGAATTTGAAGGCGGGGCCCTATGCTCAACTACTGGTTTTGGTGCAACCGGACATGGTAGGATGGGATTATCATTTATTTTTTTACTTAGACTATTTCGGCATTACCTGTAGCATAGCGCTGTAGTTTGCATTTTATTACTGTCAATACCAGAAAAAGAAATCCTAGTCTGTGAACCCTCATTGACAAAGTCAATAAACTGATTCTGATATGAAGCCACCTACAGAAGTATGTTAAAATTGTTACAAATCAAAGGTTAGAGTAGATTTTACTGGTTATCCCTTATACTTCCACTGTGTAGGTTGGTAAACCCGTTGGCCCCTCTTTATCTAGTTCTGTTGGTTTGATCATTTTGTTTAATTCAAGTAGGTCCCTGTGTATAATTGTAGTGTTAAAAGGTCTTGGACTTAGGTATACACAGTATAATAGTTGTTTACCTGCTACTGTCTAGAGACGACAGATATAGTCATGTACATGAATACGCCTCAGAAAATGGGCGAGTAAAATTATTCCAGATAGACTACACATACATATTTTATTCCCTCTGTTTATTCAATGCTTAGATATGTAAATTCTCCTTTTAGCATCCCTAATGGCTTCAATTCATGATGCTAATTATAGAAATAAGAAATGAAACTGTATGATACAATATAAAATAACTTTATAGATTTAACACATGATCAGCAATCTGGTATATAAATTTATCTTTATGGGGTGGCAAATATTGGATTAGAAATTAATATACATGCACCAAAAATGAGGGAACAAGGTCAGTCAGATAGCCATCAGGGAAAATGCTTGCAGGTTGAACAGAAACATAAAGTCTGAACTCCCAGTGGAACATGAGGATCTCCCAGACAGTGACGCATGCCTGTCGTCTCCAGGCAGTGGTGGATACGGGCAAATCTTGTTGATTTTGTCAGATTCTAATTTGGCATTTTATAAGAGCCTTGTCTGGAAAATTAATGAGCATTTTGTTCCCTATAATACAGACGATTACAGCAATGATCTGAGGCAGGTGCAGGTGAACATCGTTGAACACAAGATATGTAACAGCAACGAAATGTATAACGGCACTGTCACTGACAACATGATTTGTGCTGGAATTGAAGGCGGAGGATACGACTCCTGTTATGTGAGCAGCCATTCAACAGATGAATGTGGATTATTCTTTTGCATATACATCCAGCAAACATTAGAGTGAAACATGTTAAAGAGCAAGCTGTTGTCTCCAGGGAGACAGCGGTGGACCTTTCGTATGTGAAGCCGAGGTTTGGTACTTGGCCGGGCTCACCAGCTGGGGAATTGGCTGTGCTGAGGCAAAGTGGCCTGGCGTTTACTCCCGCGTCAGTCGCTTGTTGCCATGGATCTATCAAAATTTGCAGGTAAGAATAGAGAACCAGAGGGTAATGGCATAGAAATGCATGTTTGACATCAGACAACTAGGATATGTTTAGATTTGCTGCCAGTCGTGTGATTCTCTTCATCGCAATCCTTCCTGCAGAAATGGGCAGTGAATGGTTTTGTCTCCTGCTAATGAACAACCGGCCCAGTGAACCATGCTCTATGAAGTCATCGCAATGGGATGGATGGATTTTGCACATTAACAACTGTAATTGATGAGAAGACACGGAAGACAGGAAGATGGATGAAGGAATGGCTGCATGCTGGTTCTGGGGTGGGAGGTTTCAGCAGGACAAACGCTGACTTCTTTCTCAGTGTTCTTCATAGTCTATAATATCCTCTGTCATGCATGAATACACACTAAATGCACTGATTTAGGTTTTGCACACTTTATTCTTATGTTGCTTGTATACTTTTGTTAATCTACCTGATAAGAAAGTATTCAGGTAAGAGTGTATGGATATGGGTTTTCTTCTTCTAATGAACACATATTAGCATTAAAATGACAACGCTGTCAGAGAATCATAATTAATTTTTCTTTTTTTAAGTTTCGAAGCTCCATCAAACCGCATAATATCAGCAATGATTTCATCTTAGTTGCATTTTATTGTTTATCTCACTGTGATAAATATTATGTGGGCCTAAATTAAATACTGAAAATCTCCAAATTTGAATTATTATGTGAATCCAGATTATTGTGCAAATATTATGAGGATGTCATTATGTCATTTTTTTTGTCTCAGTACTGTAGACATTAGCCATAAAATCTAAGCAAAAAATATTATTAAGGTAAGGGAAACAGTACTATAGAGTGCCTTGAGATCATGCAAACTCTACACAGAAAGGTCATGTTGAGAATTGAACCCATGACCTTCTTGCTGTGAGGCAACAGTTAACTATACTGTGTCACCTACATGCGTAATTGAGCATTTATGAAACATGGATGAATGAAGATTGTTACTGTGTAGTTGCTCACGCAGGAGGCTGGCTTGCTGCTGCGTGCGCGCGTGTGTGTGGGAGAGAGAGAGGGAGATAAAGGCAGAGGGAAAGGAAAGGAGATAGACAGAGGTTCCATCGCTCTGAAAAAAAAGCCGGAACTCAAGGAGTCTATCCATCGCGCACGTTTTCCCAGGTCAAGCTGACGTGCAGTGCGCGCACATTGACCGATGAGATTATCTGAAACAAGATCCTTGTGATACTAACTGGTCGATTTTTGCGGGTGGCTTTCATCTGGAGAAGAGGTGAGTTCATCAACGTGCATATTTAAGATCCACTTTGATGGTGTCGACATTTTTATTTTTTCGGACTCCATGCATTTGATCTCGTTTTCCGTGCAGATGATTCAATGGTGAAAGATTTTCAACGGATCAAGCAAATGTCTGCATTTCACGCCGACGCGTTTGCAATAATATTCTGGACCTGCTCCGGTTGACGCGCGTTGCCGTCCAGCACAGCACGCTGTTTAACGCTGGAGGAGCAGGGTGTGTCTGCTGCCACTGATCACTAGTCTGTTCACGGAATCCGACAACGCCTGTGAAAGATGCATTTTATCTTTCTACCCCCCCCCCCCACCAAACAAAAACATGTCGTGTATGATGTCATTGTCTTCTGCTGCTCCATCTGATGAGCCACAGGTTGGCTGCGCAGACGTCACGCATCAAATGATGGCTGTGTGTGTGTGCGCGCGCGCGTGTGTCGCGCCATCGATCGCTGCGATGCGATGATGCTTGGCAGAGCGTTCTGGGCATCTGACGTCTGCTGGCCCATATCAATGTAACGCCGATTTATCCCAGAGACGTCCTCCTGCCCGACTCATCCCGTCTTCAAAGCCGCGGGCCACACCCTTCTCTCCTCATTTGTCCTTGTAACATGATCAACCAGCTCAACCTATTATTTGGAGGCAGTTGCTATGGCGATAACTGGGATATTAAGGACATGATGATGTAAGGCATCAAGTTGTTTTATCATCCGAATAGCCTCTTGCGTGACCCATTTAGCTGCATCCGCATGTTAACGGATGCTGAAAAATAAGGAATGGGATTTTTTTTTTATTATTATTATTTTTTAAATGCACATTGACATTTAATATATGTGCATATAAAGCCTCTGAGTCACTGCATGGTCACCACCACGGTCCCCTCAGAATCCAGGGCACGAGCCTGGAGGTAAATGTTGAGTTTATAATACCAACCCAACCTCATATTTAACCCCCCCGATTACGCTAGAGCTGCGGTGAGAGGGGATTGTTGCAAATGTAAGGTATTTGTTCCAAAAATCTTGTTATTTTTAACAGATTATTTCATCATCTTTCAGTGGCTTCTGTCTGGATCTGCTTTCCGACCTCACCGTCCTCTTGGTTGCATTCGTCTCAGAGACTGTCTTCTTTTTGACTCTCTGTCTCAGGTCACATTTCCTGCCCTTATCTTTAAATGCTTCATTCATTCTGTAGTAGAATTGCGTAATCATACAGAAACCCCCCTTCCCCTCACTTCACTCCTCAACAGTGTCTCCTCTGTGTGCCCTTCACCTTGTCCTTGTCCTCTCCTTCCAGATACTATCTGTTCATCCCTCCTGCAGGCGTCTCCTTGAAAGCAGACTCTTTACCCCAACTCCCCTTGTCCTGCCCAAACAGCTACAGCTTCTCTTTTAGAAAAAATAACGAGGCTAGTTGTCAGACTACATTTTTGGTAATATAAAGAAAAAGTTAACAAGAAGAGGATTTTCTCCAACGACAGAGTAAAGTATGTGGCCTTATTTTGAGGTAAAACATGTAAAAATACTTAACTCTGTCGTGCAGAAAATCCTCATCCTGTTAACCTTTTCTTTAATTAAGGACTGGTGACTGCATCTGTGCCGTTATCCTGTGTAGGCTAAGAGTATAATGCCTTTAGAATGATGCCTGTACAGGTCTTCTGCTTCACTGTTGCCATCTTGTGTTCTATTATCTCATCAATGTCCGAGTTACCAGTGTGTTCCTCTGATCGGTTAGAGACGGCTCACACATCAAATACACAACAGTGCACTAACATACAAATAGCACCCGGGCAGGAAACGAGTGAGTACCCCGCCTAATATCTACAATGGACTCTGTTCGTTTTTAGTGCACTATATCCTCACCCACTCAACAGACAGACAAACAGCCAGGTAGGTCGATGGAAATGAATGGATCTATTCAATCAGAGATCCAGTTAGTCAGATGATGGAACTAAACGATGGGCTCGAAGCAGACAGGTGGACAGCCAAGTGATGCCCTGATGCAGGAAGGATAAGGCCAGGATGAATGGAGCTCCGCTTTACTACTTTGAAAAGCTGCATCAAATGCAATGCTGAATGTCAAACCTTTTTACGATCTCTATTTTGAACTATTCTCTGGTAACCCCTGGGTAGAGGTATCCGGGGTTTCCTTTGCACTGGTCTGGACCACTCACACATTTGGATACGTTCTCATCGGGGCTACATTTATTATGAGATTAGGTCACAGCTTTTTTTTTTTTTACATGAGGTTATAATTGCAAGTGACTGAACCTAGAAATTTGCTTGAGTGCTACCAGCCAAAGTTCATATTAAATCAAGTCCAGTGTCTCAGTTCCACATCGAGTTCTCAGAGGAAGAAAGTGCCGTCATTATTATTATCATCAGTTACTTTGATTTGACATAACATATTAGATCTATACTTTAACCGTGAAACTAGCAGCTGTAATGCGTATTTTATGATTGCTATTTTTTCCAATCATAAACCAAAATGTAAAATATTGACCTGTTGATGTTAAAAAAGTCACCTTAGTTGTATGAGGGGAACATAAGTGTGAACCTTCACAGCAGCAATGCCCTGGGCTCCAGCCCCCTTTGGGTCCTGGGATTTTCCAGCGTGTCGATGTGGGTTTCCTGCAGGAGCTCCTCTCAGTCCAAAAACAAGCAGTAGATGTGAAGTAGTAGTGAATCTAAACGGCCGATTCAACTGACAGTGAGAATGTCTTTTTGCATTTCTGTGTGGCCCTTTATCCTCCTTTTTTTGCCCAGTTTCATTTTGTATAGTCTCCAGCTATACCCTGTGACCCTACACAAGATAAGTAGTGACAGAAAATGATGGATTAACGGAGGGGTGGATGTGTGTGTAGCAGATGTCATTACAATAAATCAACCTCAAGGTGGCTCTGGAGGAAAGGCCATGTGATCACCAAAGCCATTAGAGCCCATTATGTGGGGATTCTGAATGTCGATGCATAACATCATAATAACCGAAGACTCAAAAGACCGTCTGCCCGCTTCCACATCGTTCAAACTCGAGGGGTTTGGACACCGCCGCTGTTCTGTAATGCGGCCCCTGCTTTCACACGCCGCTTACTCCACACGGGACTGAATGTGTCTCTTGGAGTTTAAATCTCTCGACAGCTGACGACTCTTTCTTCAGTCTTTCTTTCTCACCCTCCGTCTATGTTATTGTATTTCAACAGTTGCCATGGAAACTGTGTTGCTCTTCCTCTCTTCTCTCCTGGTGTGTGTAGCTGGTAAGTGTTCCACTTGTCACAAAACACACACACACCCCACACATACAAGTCATTACTTGTGTGTGTAAAGAGAAACTGCAAGTAAGAGATGTAAATGCACGTTCACATAGTCACACCCTCGATAGATATAGATATAATTTAATAAAAACTACCGGTCTCCTGTTTAATTTCCTTTTTGTGCTTTTTCCTTTCCCCCTCTGACTCAAACTTCTTCCGTGCTCCACCGCCTCTCAGCCGTAGCAGACCCCAGCGTGCAGGGTGAGTACCCTAGATGTAATCTTTAATTGCCTCAGACTGACAAATTGATGGATCATTAGTTTTCAGATCAAATGGCTCTTATGGATTGCTCTACGACAGCAGAACGTGGCAGCTGTGTTAGATTACAGATAATCAGACACAGCTGTCATCTATAACATCTATAACCTTGGTTAGAAATAAATTCCTTGAGAGAAAGCACTGAGTGGCAGCTGACAACGTCATTGTACGAGAGTTGGGGCAGCAGGATTACTTTTCAAATATCAAATACAGAATTATTAAGTTCAGAAAATGGCATTAAACTGGAGTTTAAAAGAAAAGCTATAGACTTTTGGACTATTGTAAGAAACATTCTATTTTTTTTGCTCTTTTTTTTTTATAAATGTATTATTTTATAACTAGTTGTTTATTTCCTGGTTTGGTCTGATGGTTTATTTTCACCTGTATTCAGTTCCTTCCTTGTTTATTGACTGTTTTACTTTGTTTGCTTCTTAACTTCCTGCTGTGTGATTGTCTGATTGTTTTCACCTCTCTCCTATTGTCTCCTCTTCCCAGTCTCACCTGCTTGTCATTGTCTTGTCACTTTGTGTGTATATTCTGTGTCCCCTTTTACGCCAGCCTTCTTGGTTGAATTTATTTCATGGCCCTTGTAAGTTTTCTAAGTTCATTTATTGTCTTGCTCATGGAATTTTGTTACTGACTAATTGTTGTCTTTTTTTTTTATAAGAATTTGCTTTCTTTCACCACAGCCTAAAAGTTTAGTTTTTCTATTAAATAAGAATTAATTAAAGAAAAATAATAAAGAAAGTTACTGTAAAGTTTATTCCAAAAGATTAAAATCACAAAGTACTTCACTGCTAGATAAAATACAGAAGCTACAACAAGATTTAAAGGATAAAATATATATATAAAAAAACAGAGAATCTTAGGAGAGACGAAAGCATAGAATAATATTAGAAAATAATTATAATTAGAAAGAGCTGTTAAATTCAGTAGTGCAGCATCCGGAGCAATGATCAATGTCAATCATTTCTTGATGGCCATATAGTTAGATCATTTGTAAAGGTGATTCTCATTGAACGAGCAGCAAAGCTGGATGATAGGAAATATTATTGAACTGATATAGAAGTTCCAAAATTGTCCTTTATCCCGTCTATCAGTATTTTGTGATCACTGTGTCAAATGCAGCAGTTATAGCTAATAACACTAAAACCGTGTGCTGCCGTCATGATGTCACTGGAGGCTGACTCAGCGGAAGGCATTTTGCTGCAGCTTCGTTGGAACGATATCCAAAATGCTGCTTCCATTTGGGTTTGAGATCAAAATGGAAGCTTTGCTATGGGCTTAAAGTTTTTACATTCAGGCACAACAACGTTTGGCTTCTTCAATTTCAGCCACTGCCTGTTTAAAAAAGGGTTTGAGGAGCGTTTTGGTGATTATAAGACAATGGACATTCAGAAATGTAACTGGAATGCCTTTGGTTCAGGTTCAGGGACATGTGATGCATATGCCTTTGTTTTTGCAGATGGCAAAGAGGAAGAAGAAAACCCATTTGTTTATGGTAAGTTTAGAAGACTCTGGTGTTTTCTGTGCTCATACCTCTGAGGGAACAGCACAGTGGTAGCAAGCCTTTCTCCTTCCTCCAAATTGTTTCTGTGTCTCTACTCTCTGCAGACTATGAGAGCCTGAGGATTGGAGGGCTGACACTTGCCGTTGTACTTTTCACACTAGGAATTCTTCTCATCCTCAGTAAGTCGACCTGTCTGTGTTGTGTTTCTGCATCAGTTTATATTACAGTAATACTGTATATCATTGATTATATCATTTTGTTCATTTTGATAATACACCTAAACTAAATTAGTCTTGAACTCGTGCTTCTAGGTCGGCGATGCCGCTGCGGCGTGAACCAGAAGCCCAGGTACATTAGTTTTCCTCTGAGCGGGGAAAATGAACCAAAAATCTGTTGATGTGAAGGATTGTTTTATATGACATGTTTTGGTTATGGCATCTTGTGGATCTTCTCCTCAGGGCCCCTGGAGATGAAGAGAAACAGGAGGAGAACTTGATTGTCCCCAAGGGTAAGATGCCCATAGCAGAGGCGATGAGAAATAAGTCGAGATCCTACTTGGTGGAAAAGGGGAATAGCGATATTATGAAGAACGACGTTAGTCGTACACTTTTTCAAGTACTGCTCACACTCGTCGAGTAAAATAACTTTGGGCAAAAGCTTAAAGTTTCTTAATCTTGAGCTTGATCTGAATTGTTGAATTGTTTCAGGTAAAGTTGTTGCAGAAACTGTCGCGGAGGAATGAGGCGTCTCAGTTGGACCGGACTACCCTCTGAATTGATCACCTTTATTTGAAATCAAGTCACTGTAACGTTGGGAAAAAATGATGATGACATCAGCACTGAGAAACAGAAATATATGATTCCAGGTGTAATATACACATAAACAATGTGTTCCCTGAAGGGAAACCTTTACCGTGTCGTGCTTCGTCGTGACTGTCAGTCCCTCCCTCCGTGCTCTTGTCTGTCCCTGTGCCTTTCCGTGACAGTCTCTTTCACTTTGGATCTTTGTCTTAAAGTAGAACGTTTAACTGAAAAAGTTAGTAGAACAATTTATAATGTTGTGCAGTCTGCTGTTTGTTGTTTGTTTATCTCCTTTGAGAAAGTGTCAGTTCGTGTTTGTGTCAATTGCCCCCCCCCCCCCCCCAAAAAAAACAAACAATTGGTCAGATTTGTTAGGTTATGTAAGATATATTCATATTATATACATTATATAAATACATACATGAATACGGATAGCTCACCAAGAAGCTATACAGTTGTGTAGGGTTCATTTAGATTTGTCTATGTGCGTGCACATGTGGGTACCTACTGCATGTGCACGCATGTTCTGTACATGTACGATTGCCTGTGTATCACATGTGCATGTGTATCTTTACATGTAAATGTGATTAGCCTTACATAAGACAATCTCGACTCCCATAGCTCTCTGTCTGAGCACTGGAATTGTTTCCAGGTAACCTGCATGAGCTCCACGGCAGCAGGGAGCTCCTCTATCAGCTGTCTCACTGCCTTTTTCTCCACCCATGCACCGTCACCGGCGCCGCCAGGATTAACGATACGCGTCACAAAACTGTGATTAGTCTCACCACACACACACACACACACACTCACAAGTGCTGCAAATGGAAATGCCTGCTTCTGTTTTTCTTCTTTCTGTTTTATTGAATTGCTTATTAGCCAAGTCTCTTTTAGAGAACTTAATATTTACCTAATTTATGTGCAAGAATACATGAATAGTCTCCATTCAGGTCAGGCTTGCACCAATCTTAAGTCTGGGTATAGGCCAACTGTGTAAAGACATCCGCTGCACGGCCAGGCTGATGCTCTTTGTGTGCTCGAGGCCTTGTCTACCGACCTGTTGTGCTTTTGGCGTAAATAAATCAAAGTATGGCCACACATGTTGTCTCCTAGGTTTTTTTTATTGCTCCAATATTGTAGTGACTTTAACAATCAACAATCTCAAAGCTATTGAAGTCAGTGTGTTGTTCAATTTCAAACAATGTCAACCAAGGTTAACAGAATTGTGTGTGTATGTGGGGGGGGGGTCATTGCATAAATAGAGACAAGCCGGTCAGTCCTCGATGATTCCAAAGGCTGACATATATATTCTTTTTTTTATTGGCATCAGAGCACAACTTTTATAGTCTGAGTAAATGTGTAACTCGATAACACGTCTGTGGGTGTGGAGGGGTGGTTTCGTCTCTGGATGTCAGAGGGTGGATCTGTGGGATGGGTGTGTTTGGTCTGCTCCAGCCACAGTCTGGGACCACACACACACCTTAACAAAGGTAAAACGCAGCCTTCAGCAGCTCTGGTGAGTGAACGCTTGCATTCTTAATGAAATATTCAAACTGTAGCTGGCATCTAAGGAGCTTGTCTGTCACTTATTACTTATTAAAAAGGAAGTGGGTGTCTTGGAGCTGGATAATGTCCTGAACATGCATTTCTGTGTATACTGTACTGTCGTAAGACTGAGGGATACATGCTCCGAGTAATATCTCATTTAAAAGCAGGCGTAGAGGATAATGCATTGTTACTGCTCTTTTTAATTACCCCCACAAGGAACCTAATAGCAGTGTTGCTGCTGGTTAAAGGTGCTGTGTCAAAAATCATTGGGTATCAATTCTGCCTTTATTAGGCAGGTGTTGCTGCAACCAGCCTCTCTGGTCCGCATCTATAACCTTGATTAGATTGTGCAACAGTGAAGGTTAATGAATATTGGAGCTGTTAATGAGTGACTGTCTGGTATGCCCTTGTGCTCATTGGTGCACTAAACAGACACAGACACATAATGAATGAAAGCACACCGAGCTGTACAGTTCACAGCGGCACGCCCAAACCAAATGGAGGCGGCACGCGGAATTCTGTTCTCCGTTAATCTGTGTAAGTTAATGATTATAGGTCAGACGATGTAGATCAGAGGAAAAGCCCGTTTACAGTGCGTGTGAGAAAGGAAGAGAAATGGATGAAGTGAGAGGATCAATATCGCTATTAGCCTCTCAAAGTTCTCGGTGAAGAGCGAGGCAATCATTTTGCCTCTGGTTCTGCAGCCGGGATCCCAGCGAGGCAATTTGTCAGGGAAACATAGCGTTTCCGAGCCTTTTGAGCGCTTCTCGGCTAAAGAGAGTAAAACCAATTTAAATGAGGCTCTAAGAGCCCCTAACCTAATTAAAATGGAGAGAACAAATCAATGCACATCTTCTTCCCTCAAACCCCACTTTGCAGACACAACACCTAATATTGGAAGCTATAATAGCCTTTACTGTACTTAAAAAGCAAGATTCTCCCGGTTGAATTATTACGTGCACAGATCACCCAGCTGCCTGTTATCACCTGCCTTCTGTTAACCTTTCGTACGATGTCCCCTCCAGCTTTGTCAGCTAAGCGCACACGCAGGCGAGTCATCATGTCTTCTGAAGGTAAGATACACAACAGGTGACCCGCCGAGTGTCCACAAAGAGGAAGGGGGGGGGGGGCACATGAAAAGGAACCGCAGTAACACAGCACCGTTTAGAATGATCTTCAAGGTCACCGCACCTTTTGCTTTCAAACTTTGCGTCCACCAATGTGTAAATAATGGAATAATGGAATATGTGGGATGAATTATTAACTGTAAGTAGCATGAGCTAAATAAATGATTGTTAACAACTTGAACTTTAAACTATAGGCCACGCAGTGTCCCAAGACACCTTGACAAAAAAAAAAAACGTCATACCGATTGTCCTGCCAGTGGATGCAGAGATGTTTATCTGGCTGTTTATTTAACCTGGTGGACATATTCAGTCGGAATACTACCCAGAAGGATTGAGATGAACTTGAGAGTTAAGACAAACAAACATTTAAGTATGTGTTTATTTTGAAACCACATGTCTGCTCGTGTGCTTTCGTTGTCTATGTCCAGATGCAGCTATTGACCTTGATGCAGACTTTGTATATGGTGAGTGACCATAATTTTAAATGTGCAGCTACTGGGCTGAATGGAATGGAATGTTCCTTATTCCTCATATCATAGCTATTAGTCTTCCAGGGGTCTGAATAAAATAATTAAAAAATAATAATAATAGTGACAGTAGACCAGTAAAAGCTGAAAACAAAGTAAAAAAGCAGTCAGCAAGGATTAACCATACCAGAAAATCTTCCAATTCTTTACCATCTGTCAGCATGAAATTAGGGAGTAGAAAAAGTCTGCACGGGATAAAGGGAGACATTTCTAGCAGATGTGGATGACGGATAAAAAGAGCCTAATTATGGAGACCAAAAGCAACGTTTAATACGAGTGTAAACTGGAAAAAAGAGAACACCAGAGATCCATGGGATGGAATCAGAGAGACAAAGTGGAAGACTAAGAAGGAGTCGAATGAAGGAGAAATGAGCAATAGACTAGCAGTTGCCATGGTTGACAGCGACGGTGTTTTATGTGACTTTCTAGACTACCACACTTTGCGTGTTGGAGGTCTAGTCTTCGCCGGGATCATTGTATTCCTTTCCGTCTTACTGTTGGCAGGTAAGTGAACATCTGTATTTTGATGCTAAACAAAACCAACTATCTGTTTCTCACACCTTCCCTCTCTGTCATGGTCTTCTATTGTTGAAAGAACAACACGATAGTTCTGCACTTTGGGAGGAATTGATCACTCATCTGTTTTTTTTTTCTCTCTAAAGGCAACAAGCTCGCCAACTGTGGCAAAAGCAAGGTAAGGGGACGTTTATCCAACAGTTTAAATGGCATTTATCTATTTAGTAATAGCTGCTGGTCATGAATGAATTAATGAATGAATGAATGGTTGATTTGGTTCATTGAAGCATTTAAATCGGTACAGTTAAATCAAACATTTCCATAATTGAAACAAATCAATGCAACCAAAGAGGCTGAAGCAATGCTTATTTTTTTTGCTTATCCTTATTCTAATAAACTGAATCAGCTTATCCACTAAATCAAGCTAGCCAATACAAATCATCAAGTGAAAAGTAATATCTCTCTATTTTACACATTGTGGTAATCACTCATATTCAATCATATTCTTAAACAGTTTTTAAAATCCTGTTAGAGAAGTACATTGTTTAAATTCATCTATTAGTCTATTCCATAGCTTAACACTCCCAAAAGTGAAACACTTTTCAAATTGGTTCCTACTCTTAGAAGATATAACAACTTTACCTTAGTTTAAAGAAATTCTTTATAGAATTAGGAATATTATTATTTTTAACCTGAAAAAATGTCATATAATGAAGGATCAAAAAGATGATCAGTGTTTTATCTTCTGCCTTATTGTCTGATTATTTGTTTTTAAACGTTTAGCATGAGAAGAAATGACATTTTCTGGACTCAGATAAATATTTCAACTGCCACTTTATTGTTTGCAGCCAAAACAGGTTGAAGACGAGTAAACTGAGCAGAAACCCGGAGAATTTCAGAAAGCGCTTTGATGCTTTCAAATGTTCTGTATCTAAATATAAAGAGATTTTTTTTCTACTAATAAACATATTGCAATGTAATCTGCTGTGTTTCTTAAATCACATGTACTAGTCTGAAACATCATGATGTTTTCTTTATTTTGCGAATTGATAACAACAAACAAAGCAATGTCAATAAAGAGAAGAAGCAAAAAGCAATAAAATGAATCAATATACAGTATACCAGACTGCCAAATATTGCAATAAATAAATAAAAATTACATTTAAAGTATCTGCATAATCAAGTAAAATTTGAAAGATAATGAAAATAATCAGATTATATTACACTTCAAAATTACCAAGAATTACCTGCGCATAGTGTTGAATTTAAACAAAAACAAATTGTTTAAAAAAACCATAATAATAATAATGTATTTATTTTAAACGATATTATTATAGTAATAAGAAAACATTCGCGAAGTTCCTTTTATCTGTACAACAATGACCACAAGATGGCGCCATAAGACCAGCAGGGACACAGAATTTCACAAGCTGAAAGGAAGCTGCCCACCGAGGAGAGGACAAGAAGACCCCGAATGCTGCGGGAAAGAACAAGTAAGAAGAGTTTTCACAATCTCAATTTTAGTTATGTGCACTGCATGAATTAAAAAATCAGACATAACCAAATAGATGCAAATATTAATACACAACTGACGAGGATATAAAACGAGAAAATTAGATGTTCCCTTTCGTTTCTCCCAAAATGAAAGCGAAAGACATTAATTAAGCTTTCAAGCAGAAGTGTTCTGATTGTTTTTGGTCATTTTCTTTTTTCACTGCTCCGACCAGGACATCGCCGCTGTGCCGTGACGTCACGCACCTGAAGCCAAACTGTGGTCATAAACCGCTGTATTTCCCACAGCTGCAGCGGAGATGACAAGGCGCATTAATCTTATAGCCAGAAAACTGCGCTTGATTAATTATCCCTGAATAAATAAGTCGTTACATGCGGAGACAGGAGCTGTCAACTGGGTAGGGCAAGCGGCCCCGTGCCCCCCTCCTCATCCTCCTCTTCCTCCCTCTGTTCACATTAAAACTAAACTCCATGGAGGTTATGTCATCGTCTGTCTGTCCGTCCGTTAGCAAGATGATCTGGACGGATCTTGATGAAACTTTCAGGAAATGTTGGGAATGTTACCAGGAACAGATGTTTCAATTTTGGTGATGACCCAGAAGAGATCCTGGATTATGGATAAGTTTGAAAATGTCGTTAACATTGCAGTCAATGGAGCTTCAAAATTTGTTCCTCAATAATCTCGGTTGATTATTGACCGATGTTTATGGAATTTGACACAGTTGTGTAGGGTGGGGGCCTCTATCTCATCACCGAATTACATCTGGATCGGATCCAGAATGATGTTTGGAAATAATGCAACATTTTAACATTGATTGCTTTTCTAGTTTATTATTTTAACTGAATGTTGAACTAAATGCATTTTAATATTTTACATTGTGCTAGGAGGTGCATCTCTGTTAACAGAGGCAGCATGCTATTTTTGTCTGCCTTTGATTGGTGATTTGTTGGCAGCCTATACTTCATGAACTTTTGCGTCTGCTGTCTTTCTCTGGCATCGCTCATGCAGAGCAGCCGTTCTCAGCAGCTCCCCTTCCCTGGGCTCAGATCTTGGATTTGGAGAGCTTTGGAAAGGAGGGTCTGTTTTTTATGGTTGCAAAAGTTATATTTATGCTCTCACACACGCATTTCCATCGACTTCGATAGAAACCAAGAACAGTCCTGTAAAGGTTAACACGCAGCAGGAAGCGAAAGCAGGCAGTTTTACCGGTCGGAGCCCTCGGGGCCTCGGGTCAGCTGCTCTCAATGAGGGCTTCAGTTAAGGTAAGCATGAAAAGCCATTCATCAAACTGATTTTAAAGCTGATAACACACCCACCCACACACACAGTGATTGCACACTATAGACAGGTGTGAGAGAGCTGATCAGTTAGTGTTCCCATAAGGATTTAGGAGTAAGCCTGATAATCAGGATAGCGGGTAAACAAAAATACTGATTACACATTTTCCTTGCATGGATGAATTCAAGCCAAATTATTTTATAAGATCTTGACAGCGTAAAAATTAAATTGACTAATATCAAAGTGAAGACCGGCGTCTCTGCTGTCGTTGTTAAATTATGTTTTGAAGAAGCTGTCTTTTCACAAATTAATCCATTTCAATTACTTGCTTTGAGTTTAAATTGAGATTATATCTGTGCTCCATCTCTCGTTGTCATTTCACTTTGCTTTAAATAGTGTAAATATTTCGACATATTGTTTAGCAAAATGGCTAATTGTCTACTGAACTTCAATAAAAGTAGTCATACTAACCGATTAACGCTAATGATATTATCTCATTGTGGAGTCAAATGTGTCTTATCAATATTTTAATACTAAATATGATTCATTATCATCATTATCATTGTTACCGCGTTGCATTCACTGCTGTGGGCGTTTTAAGGTAGAGCTGACGTTTGTGTAGTTTAAACTACACAAACGATCTGCTATCGGATTCACTTTACAAAAGAGCAAATCAAAGAGAGGGCGTTTTAAGGAAGCAATCTAAATGTTGATCATGTCATGATTCTACAGCTATTACATTTTTTCAGAGGTTTACTTTACTTAAGCTTTCGATTGTTTGGCGGCAGCCGCGTGCAGTTACTGTGAATGAGCTTTGTGTAACAGTGTGTGTGTGTGTGTGTGTGTGTGTGTGTGGGTCTGTGTGTGGTACAGGTTCAGCACTAACACGCAGGTACAGCGTGGGAAAGTGATAAGATCAAAACCCTGAAGGTCAAGATGGAAAGTCTGGCCTCAGTGAAGCACTTCAACACTTCTCACACCTGCCATATCTCTCTCTCTCTCTCTGTCTCTCTCTCCCTCGCACCAGTTTATTGTTGACTTCATGTGATGTAACAGAGCAGAACTGGAGAGATTTAGGTGTAAACAGTGCTTTATTTATCCATTATTTAGACATGAACTCTTTTGGATGCCGTGGAGACTTAAGAATACTTGTGTGCCACTGTGTGTATACAAATACCCCTCTTATTACAATTAATTTGTGTGTACTGAATTAACAATATATCGGTAAATTAAGGATAATGTAGTATACATTACATTATTACATTATTATTACATTAGAATTACAAGTAATATTATAATTATTAATAATATTATTCCTACAGAAGATACTTATCACCACATGAAAATCTTTCTGGATTTAAATTCAATAATCAGTCAAAAAAATATTTTTTGTTTTTAAAGGTGTTTTCTGAATTTATTCTCAGAATTCTGACTGTAATTCTAATGTAAATCTAAACATTCAGAATTTGAGGACATATAGAATTTAAGAAATTAAGAATATATTCCATAATATAGAATTAGTTTATTCTCAGAATTCAGATATTCTCAGAATTCTGACTTTAATCTAAAAATATATATAAAACTCACGTCACGATATTCCTCCTCCATTACATGGTTGTAACACAGGGAAATCAGTCAGCAAATTTTAAATGATGTTTGAATGACTCATTAAAGAATGAAAAAGGTTTTCTGTCCTAAATTTTTGTGTGAATTAGTTAATTTATAGTAAGAATGTGAGCAACATTTAAAAACGTAACCATTTGTAGACTTTTCCACAAATCCAGTATTTTGAGCCCACAGTCACGGGATTATGTCGGAATGTGAGGCCTTCTTGCTATTTATGATCCTTTTTGGTGTGAATTCTCATTAGTCTAGTCACACATATATGACAAGCCATGTCATTTAAAGTAATTGACATGCTGTGAACTTGTGCCCACGTTGTTTGGATGATAATCCACCCTTATTAGAGAAGCAACATTATATTGTTCTCTGTGAGAGTTTATTAACTTCCCCATTATCAGGGAAATGTTTTGTCAATCAAATTCATTTTCATTCAAATCAAAATGAATTGACTCGGAGCTTAGTTTGCCCGTGTGAAAACTTAGTGCGATCAGACCAGCCATTAGAGGACATCGAGGATCAGATTGGTTGATAACATCTTTAATTGTAACCACTGGGTGTCACTAGATATCTCTGATCAATATCTGTGCAAACACAACCATTTTCATCTGACTCGGCCACTAATATATGCAAATTCAAAATGTTAATCCTTAATTAAACCGCTCAAATATTATTTGCCTCGTTATACGCTAGGAATGCAGTCCAAGTCAGAAGGTGTGTTTGTGTGTGTCCCCCCCACACAACGGAGAGAGACCAGTGGGTCTCGAGTTGGTCCCACAGAGGACGCCTCCAGCAGCAGCCATCTTGAAAGTGCTGGTTTCTCCCTGCCATAGTGAGTTTTTTGTCTGCGGGCGTTCTGTCTGCCTCAGAATTGCTCTGCTCAATAGCTCCAATAGTTTATATTTTCGGTCTTTTTCAGGCTCATCGTCATCTCGCTCCATCTCCCTTGCCTTCCTCCTCCTTAGCCAGGCAAATGGTCTCATTTGCAAACGGGAAAAAAACAACGGTGGGGGGGGGTGGAGCGATGAAGCTCCTGCAGAAGAAGGTGCTCCCCTATATATACGCCACCTCCTCCCCTCCTCCCCACCCTCTCGTTATCCACCCCAGCCTCATTTGAATAAATTAACACCCCCTGGTGTGTACGTACATTCTCATGCAGACACTGCACACATGCATGAGTGTGCAGCGTGTAACTGGATGGCCAGTGCTTTGCCACCATTGTAGGTAAACGCTGCCACACGCATGCATCCTCGGCTGTGCAGATCTACACGCTCACAAATCTGCCACAACTCTCGTGCATGCTTGGTTAAAGGGAAACGCACGCCGCTGGTCGACGCCTTCCTGTTAATGCCCTGCAGTATGGTGGTGTGTGATTCACATTAGCCTGACGCAGAGGCTTGTTGATACACGGCAGCATGCGGAGCTAGCTGGGCGGCCCACACAGAGGGAGAGAAGTTGTGCAGCACATTGCTCGAGTTTGACAATGTTCAGTTTTTTTCACACTGCCACAATGTAGATTTAAAGGAACATTACTGCTACATTTGAGCCACCATCATTCATTTTGCCTCAACTCCTTCAATCCAAATTTGCCCCCCATCCATCCCAATTCCTGCAGCTCTCGCCTCTTTCTCAGCTGGACCCCTGTGACCTTGCCCAGAGCTTAGCGGTAGCACCACATGCCCTCTTCCTCTCCTACTTCTGACCTTATTGAGGTTTATAAGGTCCTTTTGCCCCGGGGCTGTGCATTAACGATGCACACATTAGCGCTAATACGATCCTAGCTTGGAGTCTGGGCCCGAGGGCACCTTTGGTTTCAGTAGCGTTAATATGCACGTTAACGTATTCACCTCATTCTCCTCTGTGCTTGCCCGCCAACTCCTCCCCCTGCATTCTGTCTCTCAGCTGCCCTGCTCACCCGGTTTAGTTCCTCAGTCAGCAAACAACTCCTCCTCTCACATGCCTCATCTCCCGCCCTATCTTCAGGCAATCGGGGTGCAGAGTGATGGAGACAGTGATGGAGATGAGTCACATGGGTACTGTGGGTTTTTCTTAGTGTTGTGGTGGCAGCCTGTCCCAGCTTCTCTTTTTTTTTGCTAACAGTCGCTTGAGCTGTCTGGGAGCCGCTTGCCTTTTCTCAGGCCTGCATGGTTGGCCCAGCACAGCCTGTCGGCCCACATGATGATCACTGGCTGACATACAGCGTGACCTGCTTGGTGCTGTCAGGCCGGCTCACATCAGCAACTTAACCAGCTTACCATCCTGTGTTTGAACTCCTGACGGAGACTTGATCTGCTGGGTGGCGTGCCGAGGTGTTAGGTGTGAGGTGCCATGCAGAATGCATGATGCTGAGACAGATTATATTCCCCGAGTTGCCATCCAATTTCAAAACGTCCACGTCCTTCACTGGGCACTTCAGGTGGGACTTTGATGCTTGGACTACGGTTTGTGGCTGGAGTACATATAGAACTGGAAACGTGTTCATCTATAAAAATATAGTTCTCATGTCCAAATATAATGGCGGTTCTCAAAATGTGTCCCTGTCATTGTTTTTATGTGTGTTCAGCTTTGTGGTGTGTTTGTGAAACACACACAGAGAGAGCGTGCGTGCGTGGGAGGGTGCGTCTCCACCTGTTACATAATGGAAAGTGAAGTGCTGCCTTGCCGGCCACTCTGCAGTGCCTCTTCAGAAGGAGTGAGAGAAGCCACAGCTTGCCTCAACTCTATTCCACAACCAGCTCTGCTTTTGGAAACAACACTCAACACACCATATTTGAATAGAGAAGGACAGAGAAAGGGAGACGGCGGAGTGTCACGCCACAAAGAAGGCTTTTCATGTCCGATAGGTTGCAGTGATTTGCAATGAAAAGAGGTCTGACATGAACGACAACGATTAGCCGTGGCTTTTCATTTGGGTGCTGAATGGCAGCTTTGAATCCGTGCAGTGACAAGTGATTGTGTGAGTTTGGACGGAAGTATTCTGGACTAAAAGTTCTTCGTGAGGGAAATTATTCCATTCGTAAAGTACGAGATGAGCACGTCAGTAGTGATGGTTTGTGCACTGGAGCGGAAGCTGTTTCAGGTGGAGCCTCCATTCACGCCTGCCTGTCCTCTAATATGCTAAACTTGTGTAAACACATGCAAAATATGTACAGGTGTGCGTCACTGCTAATTTGCATATATTGTGTTATACCCGACCATCTCGGCCACAGCAACATACTGATACACTGAAGAAGGTCATATGTTGTAGGTCATTATTTGTTAATAAACTCCTCAGTCTGCTCTTAAGACAAGTGGTAGTAATGACGCTGAGCGCCCCCCCCCCCCCCCCCCCCCCGCGCACACACGCACGCACACACACACACACACGCACTTGGAGGCGTGCATGAGGCAGCAGCTTTCTTGCGCTCTTCTCTTCACACTCAAAACTCCACCGTGCCATTCTGTCGGTGCGCACATTCTTTTCTGAGCGCGCACCACCAGTAAGACAATGACGACTGATTTATGGAAATAGTTGACTGGTTTTGCATAAGAAATACGCGCGCAGACACGCACGCAACGGCTGTTTCCCATCATTTTGTCCTTTACTATTTGATAGTATACATTATAAACTTCTGGGATCCGTCAGAACCATGTAACCAGCGCGCGTAATAAAGACGTCCCGCTGGATTCCGTTCGGTCCTCCATAAGGCTCACCTCTAGATCACGGTGCATCATTAGGATACCGGGGTGGGTGGGGCGACAGCAGCCTGTCCCGGTAAGGGGAGGGGAGAACAGGGAGCAGAGGCGGTACTATCTCCGAGGTTCGCGTCTCGGCGCTGGAGAGTTGCGGGTCCAGGGCTGGAGAGACTGCCGGGGAGCATCAGCAGAACTAGTAGTCCAGCACGGAGCCACGCCTGGCCGACCGCTGCACCCGCCGTGCACTCTTCTCGGGGGGAGGGGGGGGGGGGGGGCTGCGCAACATTCCTGTGAAATATAACTGCTTTTAATGGCATGTGGCTTGTAACTTTACTTCTGCTGTATTCTTTGCAAAAAGGTAAGTGGGACATGGGACAAGTTTTCCTTATCTGCACGCCGTCTCCCTCCTCAACTTTGCTGTGCGCAATGAGCGCACTAAATGATCTTGAATTTGATTGACACATCTCTGAGATGAGGGGTATACGTGTTTACCAAACTCCCAGTTCCCTTTAATGGGAAAACTGGTAACTTTTATCTTAATGCTTAATGCCTTGTCCACCGATCATATTCCTCCTGGAGCGAGACCGAGGATTTATCTCCCGTTCTCATTGTCCTTATTATAGCTAATCATTTTTGTTAATGATGGGAAAAAAAACCCTCGCAGTGAATCTAAAATTAATCAGGACTTCATTTGGATGAAAGGCATGCCAGATCAGATCGATTTCTAAAGCAGATGCTGCGAGAACGACAGCCTCATTTGCATTTTGCATGATGAGTCCGTGGAGGTGTCGTGAATATGGAGGCTGATGAATAGAAGGAGAGGCTGATAAGGATCTGCAGGCGCGCGCACGGGCGTGCGGGTGACCCCGAGCGCTGATGCCGCGTGGCCGCATCTGTGGGCAGTTTACTTGCGAAAGTCAAGGGAGCAGAGGAGTTTGGTGTAATGCTGACTTTTTTTATTCTGTCCTGTCCCAACATAGACAAGACGTGCGTGTGCGTGCGTGCGTGGTGTGCGTGTGTGTGTTGCGTGTGCGCGCGGGGATGGAATGAGGGGAGGGGGCCTCCTGGAGTTAAAGCATCATTTTGAATCATATTTCTTTTTTTGAAAGAACGCTAAAATAGCTAATAACCCCCCGTTTGCGCGCGCGCGCGCGCGCGTGTGTGTGTGCGGCCGTGGCAACAAGGGTCAATACATTTTATGAGAGACGTGTGAACTGTTGCTCGGGGTATTGAGCGCTTGGCCTTTAATTTGTGCGTAATGTGCCCCAGTTGCACATTTAAAAGACTAGGCCATATATTACACGTTATTTTCCTTGATCAAATGTAGGCGTGCCAGTGTGCGCAGAGCCAATTGCTGCCTTCACTGGTCTAATTATTCACCCACCATTTTCTCTAGCAGCAGATCCTACTGATTGGCTTAATTCTAAAATGCTGCAGATGGAAGAAAATGATTCAGCTAATCTGTAAAAAATATTAAAATATATTTTCTTTTCTGGTGAATGAAACTCTTTGAAAGCACCGAAATCTGCAGAGAGAGAATCAAGACTTGATCTCATTTTTTTCATCCTTATCGTCTATGCGTGCACGGGTGTATGAATAATTATAACCCTTAATTGTTGAACTCATTTAAACTGCCCTTTGCTGTTTTTATAATTCTCTGTGTGTCTAATTGGTCCTGGTTTCCGTCACTGGCCTTGGCAGTGCCCTCTGTCAGGCTGCAGCTGCAGTGAGGACTTCTCTGTTGTTTTGTGATTTGTAATTGGATTACAGGGTCTATTTCGATTATACACACGCACCGCCATGTCCCGTGACTGAAAGCGATGTATTGTGTGTGGGGAGGGTTTTTCGGGCTGCAAGCATCCACTGGAGCGGAAAGAGTGCTTGAGATGGGAGAGATGTAGATAACACAGTGGAAAACAAACTTCCCCTTTCCGTTGTTTTTCAACTGCGTGCGCGTTTCGTTCATTTTCAATGTGATTTGTCGTCTCGTGCTCTGTGTGTATTTTAGATGCGTGTACATTTTACTAATATGTTTTTTAAAGGAGGAGGGTTGGTCTATTATATCAGACATGCATACGCATCATCAGTACTGCGTATTTTCCTGGCTCGACCACGCCTCCCAGAATGGCACACAATTCTCAACCGGTGTTTTCTAGATTAGAATCAGTACGAAAATGCATTTAGATCACATTTTTCAAGAGAAGACATACATTTTAGTTTTTTTTCTGTCGTTCACTCGGTTATTATCAACCGTTTGGCGCTTTGGCTTGGCAGCATATCAGCACACCTGCACCCATGAGTGCGCAAGGGAGAGAGTGATGTAGAGAGAGAGAGAGGGTGGGGCTGGTGTGTGTGTGTGTGTGTGTGTGTGGGGGGGGGGGGGGGGGGGTCATGCTGATTGTTCTTTGTCATGATTTGGGAGATTGCTTGTCATTTTATGGGACTAAAATTGAGACCACGCGTGGGAATCTGCTGTCAGGCCCGCTAGGCCAGATCAAGGCCCGAGTTTTAATAATTATGACAATAAATATATGTTTCAATTATAGTTAGAAAAACCACTTGTCCCTTTGGTTAGGAATTTCAATCACTTGTTTAAATTTTGCGGAAGAAACGCCATGCAGGCACTGATCGAGATGGAGTGAGAGCTCTTGCTCTAATTATTTCACCAATTAATGTGATTCCGGTTCTATCCGGTCTCGGCCGACAGGCACCCAGCAGCATATGCTCGACATTGAACCGAATATTGACTGTTGTTGGTGTTGATCCCGCACAGATATAAAACACTGTGGATCCCTCTTCATTTCGTTCGAGTATCAAGTGGATCGTGTTTCTTTTTTTATTCAGCTATACTTAGACACGTGCACTGTGTGTGTGTGTGTGTGTGTGTGTGTGTGTGTGTGTGCATGTAAGAGAGGGAAATAGAATTTCAATGAACGTGAAAACATTGTTTTTTTCTGACAGATTGATCTAATAATATACACATTCACACCTATAGATTACGCATGAATGACGTCTTGGGTATATCATTTTCTCTGACCTCCACGTGGGGCAGGAGGTCAGAGCGATGGCTTCCCATTGAGACTCATTCGTTCACCGTCCTGAACCAGTGATCGGTGGCGTTACAGACAACGGACTGCGTGAGAAAAACCGACCAGACTCGAGGAGAAGTGTTTGCAGGAGCAGCCCAGTAATTGCGCTATGAGTCAGACTCTGGTGGCTCGGATACAGCCTCACGACACACTCAGATGTTGCGTCTGGATTGGACAAATGGGGCTCAGTGGATAATGGGACAACGACTTTGAAGTTTTATGTATATATATTTTGTCTTTGTGCTCCAATTTTATGAGTCGTGATGTCAATTTCGGGTGAAATTGTTATTATTTTGGGGCCATGGGGGTGTGCTGTGCGGCACACAATAATAGTATCTATTTGTCGTCCATCTGATGCAAAGTTAAAGCGGTTTGTAAAGAGGGAGGGTCCATGCGTAAGACATTATTTCATCGTACTTCAGTCAGATTATACTCCAGCAACAGCAAACACGCCAATTTATCTGTCAAACAACTACCTATATCTGACATTGGGTCAGCCACGAACAGAAATGAGTAATTCTAAGTACCGTAACCTAAAATCCATTCATCGTGATTGCATCGAGAACAAGCACGGCTTCTTTCAATAAAGCGCATGAACAATAAACGGGTCATGCGCCCTATTTCCCTCCGCGCCGGAGTCCCGCTGCTCCTGCGTTGACCTGCCAGTTTTCACGGCGAGCGACAGCTCCGCGCAGTCCGCGGAGAAACAGCGACATGTCACTCTCAGTTTAACGCGCCTTCCTCAGTCCTCACTGCGCTCCGCTCCAGCGAGCGAAACCTGTTTTCATTGTCGAGTGTTGGCGCTCTGTTCTTGGCATTTGAAGCTTGCCGTGCGACTCTTATCGAGTCATTGTATTCGAAACAAGCCGGGCGATCCGTATATGACGGTGATCTGGCGCCCGTGTTCCTCCCGAGTGCGCGTTAAAGCAGCGCTCCACGCTTTGATCAAAATAGGAACTGGGATGAAAGTTGTATTCTCACCGAAAACAAATGAGATGTTGTAAAGAAGAGAAGTGCACGAACAGACTTGGAAGGATAACCACACACCGAGAGATATTATGCAACGGTTATTGTTTAGTATGCAAGTTATTACAAAGGCGCCACACTGTTCCCACATGTCTCGCTGTTTATCATTATCCACGCGTGGAGTCCATAGAACAACAATTATATTGCTAAAATGATATTTACCGGTCGCTCAACAGGTTTTAAGCACAACAGTAGAGCGTTGTTGTCCGCAGTCCTCTCCATTACGCGGGGAGAAAGTGGCACAATGGCTCAGCAACCACACTGTAACTTTCACAACCACTGTAATTTTTTTGCTCTGCTTACTAATAAACAATTTACAGCCCCGCCTCAGAGGGAAACCAAAATGTAAATAAAAAACAACTGAAATGAAAAGGCATCCTAATATTTTACTGACACTGCATAAACTATTTATCGGAGTTTTTCGCCATCACGGACACCCCCTCCCCTCTCCGTGTGTCTGCATGCATATTATCAATATCCTTATTTTTGCAGCATTTTGTCTCGGCAGCAGTGTTTCCTGCAGAGAAATTACACCACATTACAAAATATTTCCTTTTTTTTTTTGACTGCACACGAAAGCAGAGGGACCCTCCTGCACATTTCTATTTGGAGTCATTGAATAGAAAATGAGCAGCACCTTCAATCAGACACGATCATATCTTTTGGCTTTTATGTGCTGCAATTTGTCTGTAGCGTTGCTGCAGAGGCTGCCACTGATTTCAATGCTTCAGCTGGTCTCAATGTCTTTTGTGTGCTGTTAGTGCAATACATGCTTCACCATATATAAGATCTGATTGCTATTATGAACGTACATGTACAGTCGCACATGTATTTATGCGACTTTGTGTGTTCGAGAGAGAGAGAACAATTTGTATTCCCTTTTTTCCACGCATGTGATGTTATTAATCTGTGTGTGTGTGTGTGGGTGTGTGTGTGTGTGCGTGTAGGTGTGTGTGCCTGAATGAATGTAGATGAGACAGAAAAAGCTGCATTATGCATAGCGGTTCACCATAGGCAATATCTTTGCTTCTGCAGCATACATATTCATATTCCATTTTCATATCCACTGCAAGAACAGGAAAAAAAAATAAGTGCAAAAGTATTTGACTGTACGGCAAAGAAAGATTCAAGTTGAAAGAAAAACTGTAAAGGTAACACGGGCAGAATGAAAAGTGAAGGTTTGAAAAGGAGCAGGGAGAGGAACAAATGCATACAAATGTTGTGAAGGGTTCAACTGATAAGAAAGAGGTTTCTGGGTGTTGTAGCACAAATCTCTTCGACCTTCTTCATCATAATCTATTCATCCTCGCTTGCAAATCGAAACAAAGCTCATGATTGGATGAATGTTGCTTTTTTTTTTTTTGCTCCTTCCGTCCCTGTTGGGGAAAGGTTGGAAAGGGAGCCCGAGGCTATACGTTGTTTCTGAGAACCATCTGAGGTTAGATGTTACCAAAACAAAGTGCAAAAACTATAGGCTATTACTTCATGTGGTTTGTATGAGCTATTTACTGTTATCCTGGTATTTGGCTGATAGCATTGTTTCTGCAGTTTACCTGTGCTATATTTTCTACTTTTACATCGGATAGGAATATTTTCTTCTGTTTTCAGTTTAATGCAGTTTTGTGAATTTTAAGGTTCAAGCTAATGCCCATGTTTGTTGTACCTTTTCCATACCTCAGTTGTCAAATATAAAGGGGCAAAGCTCAAGGGAAGACAAGCAAATACAATCTGTAGTTCCGAATTAAAGCGCTCCTACATCTGTATCATAAATACACAACCAGCAGCTGCAGCCGCAGGGTAAGACAAGTACAGAGACGACGTCTTAAATTCAGCAATGAGACCCAAGCCACCAACATTTGTGCCCTACCAGTCAGTGGATACCCAGTTTGAACAGTCAGCTGGTAATGGAAGGAAATCAACGAAGGTTCAACGAAACTGATGAAACAAGCAGCATCCGTGAATACACCAGGGAGAAGAACTGGACAGACTGAAGTAAGTACCTGAGACAGAAGGAGGAAAAGGAATTATTGCAAAAGTTCAAGCCCTTTCATGGCAAGTGTCATCTGCAGGTAAGAAGTGGCTGACATCAGAGAATCAGATAATCGCAACCCCCATTCTCCTCATTGACTACGCACCCACGAAGGAGAACAAAGAACCGGAAGAGGGTTTAGAAAAACCCTAACAACAGAAAAAGCAGTACGATCAAAAAACGGATAATGAAACTGCTGTGGAAGGAGAACGTCAAATCGTTCCGAGTGCATGACTGGCTATCACCTCCCAACTGGCTATCGCCTCTCAACTGGCTATCGCCTCCCAAATGGCTGCAACAGATTCCCGACCCGTTAGCCGAGGATTCTGTCCAGAGGTGTGGATACATTCGCGTTCCTTACCCAACCAGATCTGATCAGTCCGGCTATCCGGAGTGATTGATTCAAAGGGTGGGTTGGATTTAACTTGACCTGAATTCCATTGTTTTTCTTTTCATTTTTAACACATCTGCTCTATATTGTAAGCAGCAAAGCGCTCGTTCTCTACCTGCTTATAATTCTCTGTGATGCGCCGATCATCGGCCACACCTTTTTCCTGCGCTGCTCAGCCTCTGCTTTTTGCCCGAGCATCAAACATCTAACACAACCTCTCTATCGCTTTTACTTGACTTACACATGACCACACAGACACACACACTGTCACTCGCACATCCAAATACTTCTGCACCTGAGCACCTTGTCCACCCAGCCAGCCAGCCATATCCTGTCTACAACACTGCACTCCCTAATCTCTCTCTCTCTCTTTCTGCTTCACACATGCAAAAGATCCAGGGAAGTCGGACATCGGCCTCCCACGGCCATGCAATTGTACTGTGGATTGGCTGTGTGTGTCTTAAAGGAGCTTATGTGGCTTTACGTCTCTGTGTCTGGCATACAATTCCAAATCGCAGAGAGTAAAAATTACATTTACATTACATGAGGTTTTTTTTATACCTATGAGCTTTTTCTAATGTGACAGATATAAAATTAATACAGATATAAAATTAATGTTGTGTGTTTGATTGTTACCAGTTATGCAAGATAGAACATATATATTTTTTAAAAATCATAATTTGCCATCTTTATCTTTAATGGATTGTTATTTATTATATCCATTGATGTACAGCAGCTTTGGGAAGCAGAATGATTGATGAATGATGTCTGATAGCAGTTTTATTTGTTTCTTTCATGTCTTATTCAAAACACAGTTTCCTCCCTGCATGAATATAAATTTAAGACACAAGCATAATCCAGCATTGTTGACACAATCATAGAAAAGGGATAAAGTATCATTGTCCGGGAAGAAACTTCTCTGACTCAGGGAATAGCATGTGAGCTCTGCAGTTCTTTACACCCACCACACACACACACACACACACACACCTTGACTCACACAGACGTTACCCTAATTTGGAAGCGGGTCTTTGAGAGAGGAACCATCGGATGGACTTTCAACAACTTATCAGGCAGCATTTTCTCATCTGGACCACAAAAACATTGTTTCATAGAAAAAAATGTGTTTGATGCAGCCCCTCATCCATCCTCATCCATCCTTATCCATCCTGATCCAATACCGACAGCAAATATTGCAGACTAGAGGATGTGAGCAGGTGTGAAGCCATCAAGCCAATATGAATATTTTGCTTTCCTGAATAATAAAAGAAAAGATGAGAGCATTGTGGCATCGAGTCGTGACCACGTTTTCTCTGTCAATTGAGAGGGCAGAATTCCGATATCCACATATGTATTGGATTAGAGATATTAATTCTAAGTTGTTTCATTTCATTTCATTTTCTAACCGCTTATTCCGCTATCGGGTCGCGGGCCAAGCTGGAGCCAATCCCAGCAGTCAATGGGCGAGAGGCAGGGGACACCCTGGACAAGCCGCCAGTTCAACGCAGGGCAACACAGAGACAGACAACCAGCCACACACACACTCACACTCACGGGCAATTTAGTGTCACCAATCAGCCTAGGCTGCATGTCTTTGGAGGTGGGAGGAAGCCGGAGAACCCGGAGAGAACCCACGCAGACACGGGGAGAACATGCAAACTCCTCACAGAATGGCCACAAGCCGGAGACGAACCTGTGACCATCTTGCTGTGAGGCAACAGTGCTTACCACTGCGCCACCGAGCCGCCAATTCTAAGTTGTATTTGTTGTTTTAATTGTTTATCGTCAGGTGCAGATGGACTTCACTCTCATTTAGTGTTGCTTCAACCATCGCTAATTCAGTTGTTCCTCAGGAATGGACTTTGTTCAGACGTTCTCTACTTTCATGCTGGTTGCCTGTAGATCTGACACCCAACAACTCACACTGTCTCTCTTTCTATCATCCTAACAGTCAACACTGAGGATGTTGCCTCGACGCGGCTGTACTTTGTGAACGCCTCCCTGCAGCGGGTGACCTTCTCCAGCTCCGTGGGGGTGTCCCTGCCCTGCCCTGCGGGCGGTGCCCCCCATGCCGTCCTGCGCTGGTACCTGGCAGCCGGAGACGACATTTACGATGTGCCCCATATCCGCCACGTGCATGCCAATGGCACTCTCCAGCTCTACCCCTTCTCCCCCTCCGCCTATAACAGCATTATCCATGACAACGAGTATTTCTGCACTGCTGAGAACCAAGCGGGAAAGATCCGAAGCCCCAGCATCCACGTCAAAGCAGGTGAGGATGGGGAGGCACAAGACGAATCAGTTCCATTCGAGTTTCATTAAGCCGTGCCCACAGACATGGAGTGTTAATTCTTTTATTCAATAATAACAAAACAGTGTTTTATTTATTTATATGGCTTCTTGATACCTCTTAGTGATATTTAATAGCTATGTGCTAAGCTAGCAATAGCACCGCCATTTCATTTTGAAGTGCAATAAGATGAGAATTAAAATAAAATGACACAGAGAGCCTCATTATGTTGGGGTTTGAACCATTTTATGCCGTCTTTTCAGACTGGGTGACTCGATCAACGTGTAGCAGTGTCAGAATGATCAGGCCAATCTCACTCTGAATCCCATTAGCCAGCATATATATTCCTGAATATGCACAGCTGACAATGTTTGAACTGGTCAAATTAAAAGCTCTGAGGCTGAGATATGCTTTTATTGCTTTTTCCGGTTCAGGCTTGAAAAACAGGAATTTCGACAATGCCAATAATGCAACACATAATTTCTCTCAGTAGATCCTCCCTTCAACAGCTTATATAATTCACAGTCTATTTTTTAACACAGATTCAAGTCATTTGTGACGCAGAGTGTAAATTGACCTTTGCACTGCATTTAATGTGTTGGATGTCCAAGCTTGTGCCTACTATTTGGAAATATGGTCTATCGAATGGCGGCCATATTGGTTTCCCAAATCAACAATATCTCTTGTTGGGGTTTTCCCTAAAGCTTCGTGTTTTGCCTCTGGGATATTAAAAAATATTCCAGAAAACAGACACTCAGTCTTGTTTTGGTGACCCGTCCGGAGACCGTGCCGAAACCAGGTGCTGGGTTTTAAACACACACACACACACACATGCATGTGACCTACCGGTAATCTTACCGGTTGCATACACGTCTTACACGTTGCATACACATGTATACAACTAAACTGCACGAATGTATGTTCACATGCATATGCACACATGCACACCAGCCTGTGCATATTTCATGCCAGCAACCCTCCTGTCTCCCAGTCTCTCCATCTGTCCACGGACTGGAAAGTCCTGTAACCACACACAAACCCCCATACACACACACATACAGAGCCATTTTTGTCAATCTGGCTCATGGTGTCTCACTGCCAGCTCTTTGTCAGGGTGTTTAGCAGAAATTATTTTGGAGAGTCGACTACCGACGTGGTAAGACGTGAAGAGAATCATGAAAAAAGTCCATTTTTAGGTCATGGCAATAGTCAGGCAGTCATTTTGACTGTGTTGATCAATCCTCCGAATAGAGACCGTCCCTTCCCTACCCCACACGGAGACACAAAAAAATATCCCCTGAGATGCTGCCGGATTCTCTGACTCATCCACCCACATGTACACACACACACACACACACACCCTCACACCCATATGGCCTGTGTGGTTCCCACAGGAGGACGATTTCTCCTGTGTGAGAGCGACCTACTAGCCAGCCTCAGTGTTGGAATGACCTTCCTGCACAAATAATTACGACAATTAATCAATTAAATGCTGAGGCAACCATAACGACACAGCTCCACAACCAGGGCTCCTGTGCATGTGTGCGCACCTCATTACCTCCAGAGTCCGACACAACACACACACACACAGACTCATATACATATTAACACTCATACACAATCTGCAGTTGCCATGGGCGACAGAGGCGTGAGCACTAGGGTGTGGCATGCCCTGTCTCAGGTGGCACTGGAGAATGATGACAGCTGACAGCCCCCAAAAAGTCTCCCCTACCCCCACTCCACCTCATTCTCTCTCTCTCTCTCCTCCACATCCTCACATCTCTCTATCCGCCATCTTTCTCATCTCATGCATGCTCATCGTGGTACAGTAATAGCACTAGCACCTGGATAGATCTACATTTATGAAAATCACTGCGTGAGCTGCTTGATTCCTGCATGTATACATTTTTTTGTTGGTTAATTTACTTTTTGGTTTTTTGTTTTGTTTTAAGCATTGCTGAGAATTTCTAATCATTAATATGTATATAAAAAAAAGAATTTTGGATCAAAAATGCAGAAAAAAAGTATTTATTGCAGAAAGAATTACCGTGACAGCAGAATGTGGTATGGAACTCTAAAGCAAATTCTATTATATTTTCATCCTAGACTGGTTTATTCTCAGAATGCGGTCCTCAGATATTGATTCAAGTGTTTATACAGGATTTAGCTCCTTAACTACTGATTTAGTGTTTCCGATTTTGTTGTATGAATTTCATACATTAAAAAAAATGTATTTCTTTCTTTCAGACATGAAAAGCAGCTAATAAACCTTCAAAACGTGCTAGTCATATCTTAAGCTGTTTTAAATAATTCTAATTTAACATAAGGTCTGTAAAAGTTGTTATTCCTATTTTGTGTAATTATTCCTGCATCGTGGTGGAGTTTGAATAAAATGAAAACAAACATATTTTTCATTTGCATACATTATACAAATCAATAACATTTCAAATATCTAGCAGTAAATCGTCATAAAACATTGAACTCTTATTTGAGATAAATAAATTTGACGCTTTAAAGAGAAATTTAGCCATAAAAAAAAATATATATATTCAAATACAGAAAAAATGATTTGTTCTAAATGGCTGCATTTTGAAGGTCACTGGTGAAGGAGCTGAAAACATGAATGGATGGGTGAAAATGTATTTGCCTCATTTTTTGTTGTCCTATAGAATTGAGGATAATTTTATGAAACATAATTCCTTCGTTTTTCATTCATTCATTCATTCATTCATTCATCTTCTTTACCGCTTTGTCCGTTACTGGGTTGCGGGTCGTTCTGGAGCCTATCCCAGCAGTCAACAGGCGAGAGGCGGGGTACACCCTGGACAAGCCGCCAGCATGAATGAATAAATGAATAATTCCTTTTTTCCTTCACATTCCAGTGATTTGAAAGAAACATTAAAAAGACGAGAGGAATAATCTTTTCTCAGTCTTAGAATCACCGGGAAAGGTGCAGAGAAAATAAATGAAAAAAAGGTCGCTATCAAGTACCATTGAATTGGATCGTAATACCAAATAGTTTTTTGTGTGAATTAATATTTTTCTATTAACATCTTTGCGGAAAGGTCTTCACCATACTTTAAGGTTCTCCTCTTCTTTTAGCAAGTGAGGATTTTCACACTTGATCTTCTCCAGGATATATATATTTTTTACTTTTGTTGAAAAAGACAAGTTAAGTATCTAAAGAGAGTTTTGTGTATTCTGTGTATTCTAAAACGGAACGCACAACTTATGAGCAAACAAGCAAATGTGCTTGTTCGCATGATAGCCAAAGGGTATCCAGTACCTCCTTGTGTAACTTTATATGATGAAATGAATGCACCTGTTCAATGAGCTCACCTCATGCCCCTTTGTCCTGCAGCTAAAGCACACAAACCTAATTGGTCCAAGGCAGCAGGTGTTAAGATCTGCTTTCTCACCTGGCTTCATCATCTTCTCTATGGCTAACATAGGAGGATTCCTGAACCTGACACACAAAGACTGCTTTCCTTACCCGATTAATTCAATTATGGAACCTGCATCCATTCATTTCTCCTGCATTTCATTATTTTTCTCCTTGTCTCTCGCTCTCCTTCTGTGTTTTTTGCTTGCTTGCTTTATGAATAAGTAAATGCAGTATTTGGTTTCCCCGTCGTTAATTATTGAAGCGACAGTGATACAAGACTTGCCTCCCAGTGCGCCCAGTGCAGACCCGTGTTTTAGCTCGTTCCTAGGCAACCAGGCTGCATTATAGTCAGGCATCAGTAACATCCTAATGATTCTGCTGCACATGCGATGAAGGGAGTGTAATTCACACACACGTCAGTTGGACTATCATCACAACGGTTAAGAGAATGACTTTGTAATGTTATCTTTTTCTCTCTCTGTGTCTTCTTGGAAGAGAAACGTGTGTTAGCTGATAATGCCAACACAATCGTCGGCTTTTAGTGGGGATGGTTATGTGGTTTTGTACAAGGGCGTGTGGCGGGACAACAGTTTCTTCTTGGTTAGAGGGAGTAGCCTTGACTGGATGAGAGTCTCTGCGGACTTGACAGGTGTCAAGAAGACGCTCTGTGAGACCCACGGTGGATGTTTGGGATTCTCCCTGTTATTGACAAGAGGCAGAGGGGTCAATCAGAGAGTAAATAAAAGATTGAAAGAATTGGCTCTGCCACAACAGCCGAGGATACTTAGTCAATCCTGGCTATTGATCTGCAGGTAGAGGTCATCAGTGAGAAGCAGGGTCTTCTCGCTGGAATTATTTGTCCTTTGACTTGTTTACAAATGAGGCTTCGGCCCACATGTGTGTCAAGTGACAAAAGTTAGAAGTGCTAGGCGACCCAAGAGGATATCTTACTACAGCAATGAATGTAGCCGGGGCAGTAGCGTTAGTAACGCTATGACCACTGGCAGTCTGAAGGCCTCGGATCAAATGCTACTGAGACTCATCTGTGCTTGGCACGATAACATGCCATATGCCAGATTACAATATACAAATCTCAGAACAAGAAAGTAGAGGTCCAAGACTGAGCTAAGTATGAAAGCAATGGATGGATCTGACAAAGACTTGGGAGGTTGAAGAGCAGACCTAAGGTGAAAGAGTCCCCACACTGACAAGGACATCGGCTGTGGTACCACTGGGTTCCAGTGACAGAGGTGTCTGGCAAAAAGCGTTATTAATGATCAAGGAAACTGGCCTTCAGGCTGGGCATTAATTATATCACCACGGGGTGGAGTGAACGCAGGAGGGTGAGGCCACTCCCTGCATTGCGTGTGAGTGTGTTATGAATTGTTCAGCCATTACTGTCATCATTTCAAATGGAAAGGTCGCTACGTAACGTTTCATCACACTTTCTACCACTTCCTCTCCTCCTCACCAAAGCAATAGCATTTATTTAATTTCACTTTACTTCATTTATTTAATAACAATGCATGCTCTAATACAGCATGTCACATCTCTCACTAATCTAAGTGCGACAGACTTAACCGGAGAGATGATTTGGTTAGGGCCAGGCCGCTGTTTTCATCATTAAGCCTGTCTTAATCACCACCATCCTTTCCGTGCACTGGCACAGATTCACAGCCTTGTGCGCTGCGTGCTATGTGCAGAGGAGAGGGTGTGTTTTTGATGCCTGGCGCCTGCATGTGATGGGTCCGTTGGCCGTGAGCAACCCTCCGCTCCTCGCCATCTCATGGCATCGGTGGTGTTCTTTAAAAGGCCAACGGCCGCTCACTGTGCATCTTCTTCAACACGGCCCCCTGTCGACCCTCCTTACAATCAAAGTGTGACTTTATAATCTACGGTTGAAGAGAGAAACACTTACTTAATGTAACAGAACACCAGGCAGGTTTAATTACTGGACCTGCCCCCTGATTTACGGGTTAAAAAGGGCAAATGGATGAATCTTGTTGACACGAGTAAAAAAAGAGAAGTGAGTTTTTACAATATGTTTACAAATGATTTAAAATGGTTTGATGTCTCTTTGATATATCAAGTATGAAGATGCACGATGACATCATAACATAATCTACCAATCAATGGGTTTCCTATAGCCGGGTTTCCCATTGCATAGTCATCAATAAAGGAGTCGGGCGATAATTTTCACAAATTGATTAAAATATTATTAAAAAAATTATTAGAAATAGTCTGAAATAGTCTAGAAATAGTTTGGCCGAGATTGCTACTAAAGTTAAACATTTAGGTTAAAGATTAAACAAGTCATATAAATAAAGGACATCAACATTCATTCATTCATTCATTCATTCAACATTCCAACCATAATTTTGAAGGCTGTTTTTACTATATTGGTGAAGTTGGTGGGCAAAAAGTTCTTGCTTTGACGCAATTTGAAATCCAATCTTGGGATGTTCAAACCTATGCTAAAGCGTTCTCAGTATTCTTGAACTTTCTCTGTCTCATCCTTCAATAACTGATACCTGCAACTTTAAATTTAATCTGAAAACAAATTCAAAAACTTGGCGTTCACTTCCACAGCGCTGCTATATGTGTTACTAAAGATCAATGTTTATGGAGCTCATTCCTTGAGTCCTCCATCACCACTGATTGAACTCTTCTCTCCAAACACGCCAGTGTTCAGGGAGCCCTACACCGTCCGTGTGGCCGACCAGCGCTCCATGCGGGGCAATGTCGCTGTATTCAAGTGCCTCATCCCCTCAGCTGTCCAGGAGTACGTCAGTGTGGTGTCCTGGGAGAAAGACACTGTCTCCATCGTTCCAGGTAGGACACACAGCCAGTCGTAAAATAAAAGACCTCAAATCTGCCTCTCTCGCTGAAATGTGCTCCCACTGAAACCCCCCTTCATGTCCGTGTGAGATATATTTGGTGCATGTATGCTCACAGTGTTTGATCAGGTGGTGGGTAATAATGGAACGCAAATGTCATCTAATATCATCATCATCATATGCCAATAGAACATTTCCTTTCAGAGAATTTGTTTATGCCGGTGGTTTTTTATTATTTTAGTTAGTTAGTTTAGTTAATTAGATAGTTGGTGAGTCACTGAATGAGTACACGAATGCTTGAATGAATAAATCCCAAACCACAAATGCTGAGTTCTCTCAGTCTTTGAGTATTTCCCTTCACATTTGGTTGTACTTAGTTGTACCTAGTTCGCCATGTTTGCATTTGCTGACACCCCTCGCTCGATAGTAATCAGTTCAATTGTGTCACTGACATCTTCCATTGTGTTTAGCGGGAGAAGGAGCAAAGAGAAAATGATCCAATCATTCAAAAGAAGTCTGGAGAAATGGCCTTTTTCCTGGCTCCTCGCTCACTGGCTGACAGTGCCGTGGCTAATAGCTGTTACAGACATAAATCAGGCATTAGCAGACGTGTGTGTGTGTGTGTGTGTGTGCGTGTACGTGTGCATGTGAGACAGAAGGACAGAGGGGTGTGTGAGGGCTCCAGGGACCTAATTTGATGAGTGATAGATCTGTTTAGCTACTCATCACTGTCACCCAGACGAGAGCGGCGGCACCTTTAGGGCTCTTGATGTATCTGGAGCTTCTCTCTCTGCTTCATCTGCTCTATTAAAATCAGCCAATGTTAAACTAGGGAATAATATTATCACCTTCAAACTGGGCTCCTCACATGCTGCTGTATGTCTTGGATGCTTGCGGGCTGTTTGTGCAGGCCTGTGCACTGCAGTGTTAACGTTTGTCCTGCTAAACAAGGGCAAACTGCAGTGTCAGATGAGACAGCTTAGGCCAGATGATGGGTTTGGATGCCTCTGTCCCGTATCTTGCTGTCTGATAGCGAGCACCGCTTTCATCTTTCTCAGTAGTGCTGGGCAGAGATGTGTGCCTGCTTGTGGGCCTCTTTGTGTGGCTCTGTCCTGTCATTGATCCAGCACAGCTGTGTGTGTGTGTGTGTGGGTATGGCCTGAGGGGGGTTTCCATTCTGGATCGATAAAGCTTGCTTTCGGATTCCCCACTCTCTTGTCACGGATCTCTCGGTGAAAGAGTTTTGCTGAAGGTCTGTTTGATGGTGAAACACGCACATATAAACTTGTCTAAAGATACGTGTGTGAGCACGTGTCCATGAGTAGATTTATCACCCACATGTTTAAATAAAAAGGTGCAATATGGGGGGGGTCACTAACTGTTACATTTCAATGTAATCAATTCAAAATCCTGCAATTTCAGGAATAAATACATTTATTCTAATTCGTGAAAAAGCCCAAATGCATGTTTCAGAATCAGAAAAACGTTATTATCCCCGTGAGGGGCAATTTGTTGCACAGCCAGCAGAGACACACAGCAATTCAGTCATCACACAAAAAGTGGCATAGAAGCTGGTCATAACAAGCTGTTGATAAAACCAATAGGTGCAGGAAGAAATTAATTTTTGAATGTGTTTGTCCTGCACTTTGGTACTATGTACCGACGACCGGAAGGCAGCAGCCTGTATTCAGAGGACAGCGGGTGAGTCGGGTCAGCAAGGACAGCTTGTGCTTTATTTTTTACTCTGACTCTTCAGAGAGATTAAGGATGAAGAGCATCCATGCCGAGCAGTGGTGAGATGCATGGTGGTGGTGGTGGCCAATGATCTTGACATTAAAGAATGACAAAGCTGGTGAATTAACTGGAGGGGAGGATATTTAAAAGAGAATACCGAGACAACAGCAATGAGGCCGTTACTTTGCTATTGGATAGGCATGATCAAACGATTAGAAAAGCTGATCAGTCAACCGATGACCCCCAGATGGTGACACGATGAAATGATGACATCCAGGGTGTGAATAACAGAATGGCAGGAGATATAAATTATACCTTAAAGTGTGCAAAAGTTTTGTTTCATGTTTTGGGGATAAGCCTTGGTAAAGTGTCTAATTTACTTATTTACAGACAAAGTGAGTAAATGGCCACTTAGAAATGTTTGGTTGGTTACTCTGTAATGAAAATAGTGTCTCGCTAGTGCTGTGTAAATATTATAGTTTGTTTTTGCTTTTCATCTTTCTCTCTTTCCTCCTTTCTCTGGGGCTGATGACTACGTCTTAGTAGTGACACAGTACTCCTCCTCTTCTTTCCCCCCTCCTCGACTCTCTCTCTCTCTCTCTCTCTCTCTCTCTCCCTCCCTGGTACGGACTGGTGGCCCGTGTCAACATTCTACACGCAAACGCACTCCTCGTAATGCATGTGTGTGTGTGCCTGTCCCACCATGTCCGTCCCTCCATCCATCCAAGCTATCAGCCTCTGGCGTCATAATCCCCTTTACTCATCTGTTGGTCTTTATTCATGGCGATGCGTGCTAAAGGTACGGGTTGATAGGATGACACATGCCATGCAGACGGCCGTGTTGGTCCATAAAGCTGCGTTGGAATGAGCTTGGATGAAGAGGCAGCAGCGTGTATGCTGACAGCTGGCCTCACTGCGACGCGACCCTGCCTGGGTGCCGTGTCACTATTTGACAGCCAAAT
>NW_027180465.1:5000-137893 GCF_040956055.1 Brachionichthys hirsutus
GCTCCTACCACAGAGCTTATAACCGGCATGCTGACAACAGACTCTGTCGGTGCTGCACCATCTTCAGCTTTCACGGAGAGAGCCTGACCGTCACGCTGGTCATTTTCCTCATGAGTAGGAGTCAACATGACGACATCGGTCTCCTGCTTCAGTCCAAGCGGCTCTCCCTCCTGACTGATGTGGAGTTCCTCCGGTTCCTCTTTCAGGTGGAGAAGCTCTGGGTCCTCTTGGTCCATGCTGGACTCCGTCTTACAGACACGAGGCTGTGGGCGATCTGGAGGGACAACAAAAGGAGGATGACGATGCTGTGACAAAACAAACGTAGACATACGACGACATGAGTAGGGATCGACCGATAATCGTCCGGGCCGGTTATATCGGCCGATATTCTGCCTTTTGACATATATCGGCATCGACCGATGAGAGATCAATGTAAAACTGGCTTCGGCCTATTTTGGCTCTGATGCAGCGACGCCTCTCTGCCTGCAGTCACTCCTCTGACTCCAGCATTGTCCCACCCACAGCAACATCTGATTGGTTGCACGGGTAAAACAGCCAATCAGCAGCGAGCTGTCCATGAAGGGCGCTCGTGGTCACGAAGGTTTGCGAGTGAAGAAGCTCCGGAGAGCACGTATATTGAAATGTATGAGCCCAAGAGAAGTCGTCTCACTAGAGAGCATGCAGAACTTTGATTTTGCATCACAAACTAATGCTGCACAATTGGGATTAATAACCACGTTTCTGTAAAAAAATATTTACCTTTGTTTTATTTACTTTATAGCTTTATTTTATTTAACATTTCAGGAAGGTCATTAATATAATTTTAATTTCATTTTATTAGACGTGCTGCTGAGTTTCCTGCACTTTGTTACAATGTTCAAACAAAGATTTGTTAATTATTGTCCGAAATGTAAAAATACTCAACTCGTGTTGAGTTGAAGTTTACGGCGTTAGTTCAGACAATATTTAGCTGTATTACTGTTTTACTACTAAACTGTGTACTTGAATTCTGAATACTTTGTACTGATCGAGTTTGGTAAACACTAAATGCACTTGCTGTATCGCACAGTTTGTTACCAATAAATCAATAAATGTGCTTTACAATTTGAGACAAGTGTATGTAATTATATTGGTTAAGGTTTGTAGCTTTTTATAAAAGGCTCCGCTCAATCTAATTATTTTTGGAATTAAATCAAAACTAAATAGAGGAGAAGTCTCTTTAAAATATCAAAACAACGTAAATTATTCGATTTTGTTGTAACAGGGGGATCAAAGACAACTGAAGACAGGGAGAAAAAATAAGATTCAAAACGTTCATATGAATCACAGGAAAGGAAAATTATAAATGTTCACAATCCTGATAATCATTAGTCCAGTCTATTAGATACTTTACCAAAAAAAATGACAAACGTGTTTTCAAAGATGGCGGAACAAATCTCCTCCATCAGATTCCTTGGTATTTTGTGCTACTTATAAACTGCACAGGTATTTTGTTTCTCTTTGACTGAAACACGACGGTTCTGAGACGGTGTGTTTGTGTGTTTTAATTCTTCATTAAAATCTAAAAATACGCTCCAGCATTAAATACACACCAAAATATTAGCACAAAACTGTACTGTATTTGGTTCGTGCCTGGTTTACGTCGTTACGTGATGACGTAGGCATGTTAGTTGTTGTGCGCGCCGATGAACAATGTAGTTCTGCTACTGGCTGCGCCTCATCAAAGGAAGGATTGTTCGAGTATCCGCCTCATCATTCCCACCATCCATAAAGGTGAAAGACACAACTAAAGTGGCGACGAGGACGTCTGAGCCTCCGGCGGAGCTCCAGGTGATAGACGGGGCCGGTGCCCCGGGGACGGCGCTGCGGTTCACGGAGGGGACTTTTGATTTCGTGCGGTGGAGGAAAAAGCAGCATAAAGGTGAAGGAGATTTTGTACCAGGAGAGACAGTGCTCGCCAGAAACTACCAAGACAAAGTCAAACGGATTCCTGCCACTGTTATTGCCCAAACTGGCCCTGTATCTTACACTGTTCACACAACTGATGGAGTTTGGCGCCACCATGTGGACCAACTCTTAAAGACACCCAAACCAACCCTGAACTGTCAGTGGATATCCATAAAGGTGAAAGACACAACAAAAACAAATAAACTAATCAAACCAAAGGCGACAACTAAACCACATAATATAAACATGCGGTGGCACAGTGGTCAGCGCTGTGATCATCATAACAAACAAACATGCATCATGTCCATCTGTTGTGATGCTACTGCAGGGGGCGACAACCTCTGCAGGGGGCTGCCATGCAGAGAATATTAAGAGGCAAAAGAAAATGGTGTTTTATTATATTTCACATTTCACAAAATGCTAAAGATTGAATTGTTTACACTAAATTGTCCGTACGTGTGAGTGTGTGTGTGAATTATTGTTGGACCGGGACTCGGTATCGGTTCAAAATCAAATGACTCTGATTCCCGTTGAGTGAGAAACAGACGGACATCCTGGCAGGAACAACACACCAACACATGCAGGATCCGACAGGATCCGACAGGATCCGACAGGCCGGCTCGCCGTCATCCCGACTCAGCTCGCTTCTCAGCTGACTTTAGGTGACTTGAAGCCTCGGCTGCTGAGGAGCTCTTCCTGGTCAGCCGGGTGCAGGATGCTAATGAACGAGCCTGAGTTCCAGTGCACCTCCGGCTGGATGACACCGAGCAGCATCTCTGTCAGGAAGCTTCAACCTGCTTTGCTGCACGGCTGACGCTTAGCCACCGCCTTAGCACGTGTTAGCGTTAAAGCGGCTTTGACGTGCACATTCTACACGGGCTCTCTAGATGTGAGTACAGATCCTCGTCTCCGTTGTGCTTCAGGACCAGAAGAAGCATGAGAGAGAAGATGAGTACATCCTTTAGTCAAAAAAGATTTACGACTTTGACCTTTGACCTAATATTTGACCTTTGACCCAATATGAAAATTAATAATTAATAAAAAATAATAATAAATTGATAATGACCTTTGGCCTCGTATAAAATATTAATTAATTACTTAATCAAATTAATTAATAATTATTACTATATGATTTTTTTAAACTTTTTGGTCAGTAAGGAGGGTAGGGTGCAATCCCCCATGCCCCCTTCCCTTCCCACTGACACTCCACTCCTCCTCCGGATTGTTCCTTTATGAAGCAGAGTAGAGAAAAGTAGAACAGAGCGTAATAGTTAACGTAATAGTAACCCGGGAGAAACCCGGGAGAAACATATTCCTCTCAGATCGTCCTTGCACTGAGTTAGAGAGAGCGAGAGCAAGCCGTTATAGTATCTTTCCACGCCTCCTCCGCGGTGCTTCCTGAGCTACGCAGCTGCGGATGGGGGAGATGAGACAAAAAAACAGACCTACCCTTCCGTGGACAGTTGGGGGAACACAGCCCAAATAGGTAATCTCTTCTTTGCTCGAGATTACTGTATTATTGACTGTGACCTTGAGGCGTTTTTACGAGCTGCTACCCGCAATTAATGCAAGTGAAAAAGCACAACTTCATCCATCTCCCTGTCACACAGAGCTTCTCTGCAGATAACCCAGCCATCCCGTTCCCAGCTGAAAGGTGTGTGCGAGCACTGGAAATGCTGAAGGAGGAGTTTGGTGTGCGATTCCGTGAACTTCATGTTAATGCAAAAGAAATCCGTCTTTTCCAGAAACCCTTTGTTGCCGACATTGATGAAGCCCAGCCTTCTTATCAGTTTGAGTTAGCCGAGTTACAGAACTGTGATGTTCTCAAAGACGCATTTAATCCCAACAGTCTCATTGTCTTCTATGCTGTCCTCCCAAATGACACGTACCCTAACATAAAGAAACACGCTATGAAGATGTCCACACTTTTTGGCAGCACATATGTCTGCGAGCAAACCTTTTCACGCATGAAACTGCTGAAAAATCCGATGAGATCAAGATTGACTGATGAACATCTGCATCAGTGTCTGAGACTGGCTGTGACCAGAATGGAACCTGACATTCAGCTTCTCACCAGCCAGATGCAGGCCCACAGCTCACACTGATAAACATACAAAGGTAAGCTCACTTTTCTGACTTGAATGAGTCATTCTGAGTATGAACAAATATGAACATAGTAAAATCCATCTCCACAACCACACTGGTAGTGAAATGTATTGTGCTGTATCACTTAGTCTGGTTTCTCAGCCTGCTTGCTCTGTGGTTTTCACAGGAATGAGAGAGAGAGCTGCAAACAGTGGTATCGACAAGCCTACTGGAACCTACAAATGGATTATAAGGAATGAACACAAGAACTTTGAGTGGCTGCTCATATGAGTAATATAAGTAAGAGATTCTGCTCTGACAACCAAGCTGAAGTTTTTCTGTTAAGATTGTGCACAGCACGACAGAAAGTTAATGTTCCATGGAGGCTTATTTGGTTATTGTTTATTTCATAGTGTTATTATTTATTTCTTGACTTTTTTCTGTGAAGAACCCATTGAGGGTTATTTGGTTATGTGTGGCTGGAAAACAATAAAGTTTTATGTTACGCACCCCTGCGATCATCACACTTTTTCTGTTACAAACTGACCCCGGCCCCCAATCAGAGAAGGGAAAAGTTATTTGGCCCTCACAGGAAAAAGTTTGGGGACCCCTGATGGAGACAAACGTCAAGGAAAAACTCTCCTTTCATGAGCAAGTTTTATTGGCTTGGTCCCGAATATATAAGCACAATTTTCTTCCCATAAATATATGATATGGAACAATCAAGACATACTGTACAGAAATAAATAATTATACTTTCCTAATTGGGTTGAGAAACAGATTCGACTCGTAATTCAACTCCAGTGATTGAGCCGGGCCTAAATGGATGGACTTTCTATTCGTGAACAGTGCATGAAAGAATAATCGGCTCGGCTGCAGGCGTTGGCTTCTCTGACGTAATGAACGCGTCCATGAGAATGCATCTCGAGTGGGGCCTGAGTAATGTTTTCTTCCCTTCAGGAATTTGTCTGTTGTTGTTTTTCCTCCCCATCTCCATGGTTACAAGTTGAATTTCAACTCCTTCTTGGAATGTTTCCCCGCCCCCCCACCAACAGCCGAGTACAGAAGTGTCTTTTGCTGCTGATGGACTTTTGTTGCTTCACTTCCCATCATTGGTTCAGTTCAGGGCTTTTGCCGCTGTGGCATCCTGGGTATTTTATGCTCATTTCCTTTCTTTGGCTCGTTACTTCCTGTGATATTATTGTGGTGTTTATCACTCTAAATGGGCAACAATGGGAGAGAATGCAGTAAAACAGGACGGACAGAACGTCTGAGACGGACTGCAGCTCAGTCGCCGTTAGTCATCAACTCTCCAGCCTGTGTTTCTGCAGCCAGACTGTACACACACAGACTCCTCCCATCCACAGCTTTTATTCCACTTCTCCTCTTTCCTCCTCCTCCAGCTTTCCCTTCCTCTTATTCTCTCTCTTATTTTATAAACAGCGTCATTATTCACAGATCCTCACAAAAACCTGGTGCTTGTCCAAACGTGACAGGATAGCGCCTGCGTCTCGCTCCCCGCCTTGGATTATGAGTGTGTTTTAAGAGTGTGTGTCATGACTTTATAGGTGTCTGCATGCATGTGAGGAGGTGAAGAAAGCCAGTATCAGCCAGAGGATGCTGCACAGCCATGTTCTCCTTATCAAAATGCCTCCTTAAAAGGCCAAACTGAGGGTGCAGTGGACTTTCAATGTGTTTAATGTACACAACGATAATACACAGCCGAGAGAAAACCAAAACGCAAGTGTTGCCCTCTTGAAGCAAACGCAGGGCCCCGTCTTTTTCACACATTTATTACAAAAGAAGGTCCCACGTAAAAATACATTAAAATAGTAGTAATCTGGAATTAAGGTGGAGCCAAAAAAAGTCCACTCTGCCACCGTGCACACAGCTGGCCACACCCACCCCTAATGGCGGGATGACGGCCTACTTTTAAAGTGGCAGCCCAGGCTCAGGGCGGAACCGTGACAGCGTGCTTCCGCTCTTTGATTTTTCACAATAAAATGCCAGCCGTGCAAAATGCCCCTGCAACACAAGCTCTACTAACAGACGGCGACTGTCTGGTGCCGCAAAGAAAATGGAACGTAAGATCCAGACACAAGTGAACAAGTTACTTACAACAAAAAACACGACACACGACCTGGGCGCGCAAACCAGCTGCGGTCAGCACGGGCAAGGCAAGTAAAAAAAAGAGAAAAAAAAAATTCTTTTTTTTTTAATCTGAGCGCGAGCCATATGCGATCATCAAAAGAGCCATATATGGCTCGCGAGCCATAGGTTCCCGACCCCTGCTTTAGAGCATGCATCCATCAATTTCTGTGACATTTCCTAAAACGTCTTCCATGAAATGCTCCTAAATCTGCTTCACCCTTATGAGCGTGTGCTTTACTGGCAGCGTTTGAATTCTTCTAACTGCTGTGAAATGCACGGAGGCTCGTAATCATCTTTTTGGCTTCGCAGAGCGATCGTCTCCTGATCAAAGGAGGGAAGATCGTGAATGATGACCAGTCCTTCAGCGCTGACATCTACATGGAGGATGGGGTCATCAAGTGAGTTCTTGGGGGTTTGACTTGTTGAAGACACTCGAATAAAGTCACAGATTTCACCGTGCTTTACAGTCAGAGCAGTCATTTTTGTCTTCATGATGCAATAACCTATTTTTTTATTTTGGTTTCTTTCTGATGATCTTCTCAGACAAATTGGGGAAAACCTGATCGTGCCCGGCGGAGTAAAAACCATCGATGCCCAGGGTCGCATGTTGATCCCGGGCGGCATTGACGTGCACACGCGTTTCCAGATGCCCGATCGAGGCATGGCGTCAGCTGACGACTTCTACAAGGGCACCAAAGCGGCGTTGGCCGGAGGCACCACCATGATCAGTGAGTTATTCAGAGGCGGGAGCCTGCTGCGTTTGATCACACTCATCTGTGAGGTCATAAATCCTCCAGACACCCACCATCAGAACAACTTATCATTTTACTTCATGATCTTTAGGTCAGTTTGAGACTTTAATACTTGTTTTCTTGCATTTTATCGTCGGGTTCAACAGTGGCTGCATTTCATTCTTGCATTATTCAAAAATAGATTTGAGGCTGCGCAGATTAAAAAAGGTTTAGTCATGTGAAAAGAGAAGCAGTGCTCGATGAAGCTGCTTTCTAGCAGCGGCGCTCCTTCTGCTGACTCAGCAGAATAAACTGCAGGGTCAACTCGGACTACTGGAATGGAAAAGACAAAGTGAAAGATTGAAATGAGATTTGAGAAGCCAGATACAGAATAAACCTCTGAATTGGAGGCCGAACATTACGTTTGATGTTGTCTGAGGTGGATTTAAATCCAGTCCAAATATTCCAGAAATCAGATGGGATGCTGCATATTTCATATTTGTGCAACCCACATGCAAACTTAAAAATGTTTAAATAAATATTGACTTTTCTTTTAAGTCAAGCAAATTCCATTTACTGGTTTTTGGCTTCTCACATTTGAGAATTTGCTGGTTTGCAAATCCCACGATGCGCTGGCGACACGTTCGGGGTGCATCCTGCCTCTCGCCCACAGCGAGCTGCGATAGGCTCCAGCGGAAAGGTGGAAAGGAGGAAGGAAATGGATGGACGGATTGTAAATCAATGCTTTTTGGTTTCAGACTGAGGAAAATAAGCAACTTGAAGACGTCACCTTGGGCTCTTGATTTTCTTTTTTAAACTTAGGCGAAATATAAACTATATATTTAATAGAACAAACCTTCAAATGTCTGTTAAGCTTATAAAACCTGAGTCTCACCCCTTCAGAAACAGTTAACAGGGTCTTCCTTGGCCTGTGATCCATCCCTCCTCTATGTTTGAATGAAAAACAAAAATCAAGCCGCAAACGGATACGAGGAAAACAGAACCTCCCAACCTGGAGGTAATGACTGTATCTAACCCCGAACAAGAAGGTTCTGGTTTTTCTGGCCTTTACCAACACACTGTGGAATTAGTAGTGGGCAAAAGCTATGGAGGAGAAGTGTTCTGGGGCCGATTGTCAAGAAGAAGGGAGACAGAGTTGAGGGAACTATAGGGGGATAAAGCCGATGAGTCATACGATGAAGTTACGGGAAAAAGGTGGTTGAGGCTAGACTAAGTACAGAAGCGAGTATTTGTGAGCAGTGAGGTTCTCCTTGGGAGTGACCAGGTTGGATTAGAGATGAGACAAAAAGAGGGACAGTGAAGGTTAGACGTTTTGGAAATGATGTCAGAGAGACCAGACTTTGATGGTTTGGACATGTCCAGAGGAGAGACGGGGACTATATCGGTAGAAGGATGCTGAGGATGGAACTGCCAGGGAACAGGGCTAGAGGACGGCCCAGGAGAAGAGACATGGACGTAGTGAGGGAGGACATGAGAGTGGCTGGTGTTGGGGAGGACGATGCAAAGGACAGGACTAGAGGACGGCCCAGAAGAAGAGACATGGACGTAGTGAGGGAGGACATGAGAGTGGCTGGTGTTGGGGAGGACGATGCAAAGGACAGGACTAGAGGACGACCCAAGAGAAGACACATGGACGTAGTGAGGGAGGACATGAGAGCGGCTGGTGTTGGGGAGGACGATGCAAAGGACAGGACTAGAGGACGACTCAGGAGAAGAGACATGGACGTAGTGAGGGAGGACATGAGAGTGGCTGGTGTTTTTTTTTTCACCAACTTTTTTTAACCTATTTTTACCTTCTTGTTTCCCGTTTCTTTCTGTCTTTCACTCACTGTAGTATGGCGTTGTCTTGGACGCTGGATCCTAACACACAGCTCTACACATATACAAGTGGCTGGCAGACAAGCAAAATGGAACCGGCGTGGTCACCCAGCACAGTGAATGTCATGTTAACGGTGAGTGTGTATGCCTTTTCCAATAAAGGCGATGTGTTTAGATGAAACTATGAATGGTAAATAATGTAATTTTAATGTAATTTCATAATGACAATAAAAGCATCCTGAATAGATGCCAGAGCCCCCTCATCTGGCTCCTCTCAACGCGGAGGAGCAGCGGCTCTACTCCGAGCTCCTCCCGGATGATGGAGCTTCTCACACGATCTCTAAGGGAGAGCCCAGCCCCCCCACGGAGGAAGCTCATTTCAGCCACTTGTACCCGCGATCAATCATATATATATAAAAATATATATGAATTAATTAATAATAGAGCAACTCATCTTGTGGCAAGACGTCCACATTACAGGTGACTGCAGAAATCCAGTTAATCTCACCCGCTTGGCTACTTGTGAGCGCTTTACACATACTGTCCATCACCTCAGGTTCACATTCCTCTATACACTCCTGTATAAGGGTATCAATGGGCTTCGGCCTGCGCGAGAGAAAGTCAGCATCTCTACTAGCGGTTCCGGCCTATATTTGAGTGTAAATCTGTAGTCTGCCAGCTCTGCAACCCAACGGTGACCAGAGGCATTCAGTTTTGCTGACTTGGTGATGTAGGTAAGTGGGTTATTGTCGCTGTAGACTGTGAAGTGTGGAGCATGGAACAAATAATCACGGAAACGCTCTGTAATGGCCCACTTTAGAGGGAGGAATTCCAGTTTACCTGAGTGAAGCTTGTAGTTATTTTCCGCTGGTGTCAAGGTTCTGGATCCATAGCCGATCACCCTCAGAACACCCCTTTGGCGCTGATACAGCACGGCTCCGAGACCTTCCTCTGAGGCATCGACGCGGAGAATGAACGGTCGCTCGAGATCAGGATATGCCAGACATGGGCAAACCACGGCCCGCGGGCTGTATACGGCCCGTTATGCTTTTCAATACGGCCCGCCGAACTTGTCCAATTACCAAAAAATTCAAAATCATAACGTTCATTTGTCCCTGTAATACCCGTGTTTCACCAGCAGATGGCGCACTGACAACCGCGGTGGCGTGTAGCGAATTACTCTTTGCATTAGTTTCTTTTTCCCCATTACTCTCTGACCCCGTCTGTAGAAATGAGCGGACCGAAGAAAAGCAAAGTAGACGGTGAGGGCCGAGTGTTTAATAAAGAGCGGACAACAAGATTTCTTTTCACCGAAATCCGATCTACGGCTGCATGTCTGATATGCCAAGAAGCCGTTGCGGGTGGCTCCTGCACAGAGTTCTGCCGTCGCTTCTCTGATTTAAAGAAAATTGACGCATCACTTCAGCTGGTGTCCCGTCCCGGCCTTGAAACCGCACTGCAGGATCTGCAGGATAAGTCCAAGTCTCTTAACCTGAATTACTTTTATGTCTCACTTAACGAAGCAACGTTTCCAAACCTCCGGAGGACGGTACAGAAGATGCTGCTGTTTGGCTCGACCTACGTGTGTGAGCAGACGTTCAGCGTCATGATCAATAAATCCCGTTCTTTTAATGAAGTGCGCATTTATGCACAGCAGTGGAACAACAATGAGTGCAGCAGAAATGATTGAGATTTAGTATTTCGTGTTTTGATATGTTTTGAATGTTGAAAGTGATCATCTTTTTTCAATAAATGTTGATTTATTTAACTTTACGCGTTCAAGTGAAATTTATTAAAAACAGATGCAATCACCAGGTTTGACAGATCACAGTGTCATTGCTATTTTAATCTATTTACATTTCTCCTCACACTGTTGTGCCAAAATATGTGTAAATGCTGCATCTTGCATATTCATTGAGACAAACGTACTACCTGGATAAAGGCTATTTTGCACATTTGAAAGACGCAGTCCTTCGTACACACTGTAAAGTAAATCGGGTTGTACATTTATCTGTGTGTTTACTGTGCTATGAGGTTTGCACACGACACGCAGCGCTTTAGTATATCTGGGCCAAACACTCATCCAAATGCTCCTGGCCCGGCCCCTCTGTCAAAATTTCAAACCCAATGTGGCCCGCACGTCAAAAAGTTTGCCCACCCCTGGGATATGCCATAACAGGGGGATTTGTGAGCAGTTTGACAATGGCCTCTACAATAATTTTGTGAGTCTTAGTCCACTGAACTGGCGTGGAGGGTGGAAGTTGAGAATTAGAACACTTTACCCCCCTCTTTTGGAAATGTTTAGGCTCACCTTTAGGCTTGGCCACGAGGTCATACAGTGGCTTTGCCATCCTGGAGAAGTCCTGGATGTAAGCTCTATAATAGCCGAGAAAGCCGAGCAGTTTCCTCACCTCTCTCACTGTTGCTGGGCTCTGGTGTGCGAGCGCCTCTACCGCCTCCACCTCCTTCGGGTTCATCCGGTACCCGTCTGCAGAGATAACACGTCCCACGTAGACAACCTGTGCCTTAAAAAACTCACATATTTGGGCACTCAGCTTTATCCCACAGGCTCTCTGTCTCTGCAGAACCTGTTGGACATCCTGCACATGTTGGTCAAATGTACGGCTAAAAACAAGAACATCATCCCTGAGATCTCCCAGACACCCCACCATGTGGCGTTGAAAGGCAGCTGGGGCATTTGAGAGTCCAAATGGGATTCTGATCCACTCATAGAGTCCCCACGGTGTTATAAAAGCTGTATACGGTCTGCTCTTCTCGCCCATGGACCCTTGGTGGTACGCTTTACCCTGGTCCAAGACCGTAAACCAGGAATTTCCTCCCAAATTCTCCAGGATTTCTTGGATTCTGGGGATAGGATGATGGTCTGGCTGAGTTTTCTCATTCAACAACCAGTAGTCAATGAATAACCGGAGAGTGCCATCCTTTTTCCTGACACAAATTACAGGTGACGAGTAGGAAGAATATGACTTTTGAATCCAGCCTCTGTTTAACAAGTCCTGAATGTGAGCCTTAACTTCCTGACACAGATGTCGGGGTATTGCATTATATGTTCTTTGAACCGGGACAGAGTCTTTTAAGTTAATGTCCATTTGTAAGGCAGTAACGCAGCCAGCATCCCACTCATCCCTGGCAAAGACATCACACTCCTCCCTCAGCACCTGCCGAACTCTGTGCTGCTGTTCTATGGAGAGGTGACTCAGGTCCATGGGCGGGTCCCAGGCCTCCTCCTGTACTACTCGACTTTACTGTTCTTCTAATGATGTGGACCTGCTGCCCAATGACTGAACCTCTGTAGACTTGCGCTCTAATGGATAGACCGCATCAATACTATGTACCCAGCCCAGCGTTGTCCGGCCCCATAGTGTGATGTCACAGTTCGTAGTATTTTCAACAGTTACTTCCATCCCTAAATTGGCTTGAGGGCGTTGTATCAGCTCTCACTTTGAGTCCTGTGGGCCATGGTGTCTCTGGATTAGGCTCCAGCAGGATGTGAGGCCCATTCAGCACCCCTTGTTGTAGATAGTTACATTGCACTTGGATGGTGTGGTGTTGTTTGGAAATGAGGAGACAGTAGTAGTTCCAACCACTCAACTTTATCAGCACGTCCTTATCACAACTTCAGTACATCGCTCGAACATCCACGCTACCTTCTTCTTCTCTCTTACCTATTCTGTTCTCTCTCTTCTTCTGCCGTCCCTATTTCTGAGCATCCGAGTACATGCGCCATCTTCTGGCGAAAGCATAGAACACAACAGATGGCTTTATTCTTTGGGACCGCGACTGGCTTTCTTCCCACTCGGGCAATGTAGGGGGTATTTTCAGATGCCGGTCTCCTCAAAACTGTTAACACCGCTCTCGCCGTCTTCTGTCCCACCTCCAGTGCTGAACAGAATCTCTGTATCATGTGACCCACAGGGAAAAATCTTTCAGGATCCTCGTTCGTCAACGCCAGCTCCTCGATTACATTAAATCCAATAATCGGACGTTCCAGTTCTGTAGAGGCGACAAGTATTGGGACAATCACAGGCTTATCAGCAACTGTATTCTGAGACAGAGTGAATGCCACTTCGATCCAGCCTTGATAAGAGATCTGTGTGCCATTTGCTGCAGACAGGTCCAGTCCTCCCTCCTCCAGTAACTCCTCCACAGGCCTCACCGCAGCATCAGGTAAGTACCTCCGCTTCCTCTCCGCTCCAGTAATGGATACTTGTGAGCCAGTGTCCGACAGCACTTTGGTGTCCACATCATTCATGGTGGCTCGGACCAGACACCTCCTCCCCACCAGCTGAGCTGTTTGGTGTTGTTTACTCGTGAGGGGTGCTGTCGTGCAGAATAGATCTATTTCCTTTCCAGGATTGCCACTCTCAATCCTGTTGGTGGAGGCTGACATGTTCCTGGGTGCTCTGCGGCAACCGATAGCCCAGTGGTCTGCGCTCCCACATTTGTAACAGTGGTCGCATTTCCCCCGTGGATTCGTCTGCTGACACTGGAAGCACCGTCTGCTGGGGCCTGTTCTCTGTGATCTGTGGAAGTTACCGCCACTTTGTCCCCTGGGAGGCGATGCTGGCTGCTGCAGGCTCGACAGGCGTGCAGTGAGGTTCTGTATGGCCTCACATATAGCTTTATTTCCATGATCCACTTTTTCCAATAATGTGTCACGTTTTTGGGGCTTTTCTTGACTCTTGGTACTCGTAGGGCTACTGTCATAACTACAGCTCTCTGAAGAAATTGTACTGGACTCATGACTCGCCGCCGACACCTTAACTCTGGATGTTATCGCCAGCTTACTCTTTCTCTCAGTTTCCATGTTGTAGGCAGCTGTCATTTTCTCCAGCAGGACTTTGTCTGCAACCCTTGGATTCTGTAAGTGTGGTTTTAAGTCCATGTGGATGGTGTCGTCCTGAAGTCCGGTAAGAATCGTTTGTAAAAACTGATTTTGAATAAGTTCTGGGCTGTATTTTAATCCAGTGTCTGCTCGTTCGGATGCAAAATGTATTTGCTGCCTCAAGTCCATCGCTCGAACCAAAAACTGGACTGGAGTTTCTCTGGGCTCTTGTGCAACACGGGTGAGTAAGTGGTACAACTCAGTCGCATCTTTTTCAACAAAGTGAGTCCAAAGTATTTGTTTTAGCACTTGCATTGACAGATCGTCCCCACTTTCCAAGTAGCTTCTTAGCTTTGTGCCAGGGATAATGGCCTGAATAACTGCATCAACAATTTCACCCTCATCATATCCTTTCTTCATTGCTTTTGTAATTTGCCTGTCCAAACTTGCATATCCCAGCTTATCCTTTTGATCGTGTTCACCAATTTGACCACTAATCTTCAAGTCTTTTCTATACATCGGGTGCACAACAGTTCTTTCCGGCACATTCAGAGCAGCAGGCTCATAGCAGCAGCAGGCTCAGTCTTGGGTGCCGTGCCTTTCGTGGCCGCATGAGGGCGCCACCGAGCCGTCGATTAGGGTAGATTATTCTAAATTTTAAGGTCTTTTTAAGGAGCTTAAGGCAGGGGTGGGCAAACTTTTTGACGTGCGGGCCACATTGGGTTTGAAATTTTGACAGAGGGGCCGGGCCAGAAGCATTTGGATGAGTGTTTGGCCCAGATATACTAAAGCGCTGTGTGTCGTGTGCAAACCTCATAGCACAGTAAACACGCACAGGTAGATGTACAACCCGATTTACTAACAGCGTGTACCAAGGACTGCGTCTTTCAAATGTGCAAAATAGCCTTTATCCAGGTAGTACGTTTGTCTCAATGAATATGCAAGATGCGGCATTTACGCATATTTTGGCACAACAGTGTGAGGAGAAATGTAAATAGATTAAAATAGCACAACAGTGTGAGGAGAAATGTAAATAGATTAAAATAGCACAACAGTGTGAGGAGAAATGTAAATAGATTAAAATAGCACAACAGTGTGAGGAGAAATGTAAAATGTAAATGTAAATAAGGGGACGGGAGTGATGCGTCAATTCTTTCTAAATCAGAGAAGCGACGGCAGACCTCGGCAGGAGCCTCCCGTTCTTGCGTTGATTGCTTGCTAGCGTAGTTTGCATCCTTCGTGGCAAAGTGCCGGCTGATATTATATTCTTTAAAAACCGCAACGGCTTCTTGGCATATCAGGCATACAGCCGTAGATCGGATTTCGGTGAAACATTTTTTTGTTGTCCGCTCATTATTAAACACTCGGCCCTCACCGTCTACTTTCCTTTTCTTTGGTCCGCTCATTTCTCCAGTGGGGTTCAGATAGCAATGGGGAAAAAGAAACGAAAGCAGAGTAACACGCTACGCGCCACCGGTGGTCAGTGCGTCATCTGCTGGTGAAACACGGGTATTGCAGGGACAAAATGAAAGTAATGATCTTGAATTTTTTGGTAATTGGACAAGTTCGGCGGGCCGTATTGAAAAGCATAACGGGCCGTGGTTTGCCCATGTCTGAGTTTAAGGTCTGATGGAGACTCCAAATCACACAGAGTGGAATACGAAGAGAACAAATGGATCCATGCATGGAGATAGAATATATTAGCCTAATTAATATAAAGTCACCTTTGAGACACATTCAGAGTTAAAAAGTCAGTTTAATGTATTTCAGAAAAACATGCACAAAATGATTTTTGTCGTCCAATCACCATCAGCTGTGGTACTTGGGTTAGTTTAGCGTTAGCACATTGCTGCCAACACTGTTGGTAGGATTTAACAGCAGCAGCTGCCGTCACATGCTCGAATGCAGGGCATTGATTGGGCCTTAGCATGATGGTTAGTTGTACTAATACTAGAATCAAGCCGTAATCAAATGAGATCAATTAGAGATTTAAAAATCGATGTAAAGAAAACCAATACTTAATTCACAGCACTTCTAGCCAGTCACTTCCTGCTTGCACTGAGAATGATAAAAGGCTGAATTGGGCCATATCATCCGCTATTAAGATGATCACCTCTCAGCGACCTCCACAAAAATCCGTATGCTGGTCTATGAACGTGTTTTTGTTCTTCCATGAGTTCATTCATTCCCAGCACATGGCCTGACACTCCATGAGCTTGAACAGAAACAGCAGGTGGAGGCAGCGCACGTGCACGAGCAGCTGTTTGCACCAAAAGCGTTGACACAGTTTTATTGTTAGTTGCCAGTTCAACACGTTTACTGTATCAAAGCTGCGTTTACGTTTTCTTTAGCTCTAATTTCTAAAATCAAAGACATTTTTTTGTTTGTGTTATCTTAATCCAAATGATCTTGCTGTGTTTTTTTATTTATAGATTATATTTACACATAGAATAATGATAGTCCGATGCCTTTCCTTTGTCACATTTTTTTATATTATTTTTTTTTACAGCCGATATCTATGACAAGGTTTCTGAGGAGCTGGAGAAGGGAGGCCTCCTGGACTGTGAGTGTGTCGGAGGAGGGAGGATCAAACACGACCCCCAGGCCAAGCAGATCCACGTTTATGGATACTCCATAGTGAGATAACTAAAGAGTACCGGTATTGATTTTTTTTTTTTAATATTCCCCCACTAATTAGACAGTAATGTGCTTTTATTTCCAGGGATTTGGGAGAGCAAACCACGTCACAGCTACCGAGAAACTAAAGACTCAATATCCAGGCTATGAGGTCACCTGGGACAATGAGGGATACTGAACTGGACTTGGACCCGCCTCTGCCGAGCCCCTTTTCTCCTAGACTCGTATCACAGTATATGTACTTGTGAGAACACGGCCTTAAGGACTAGTCCTGACAAGCAGCGACATGAACTGATGAGAAAACACTCCCTTCCCTTTGGCTGTTGTTTTTCAGGCTGTAAAACAAATTCTTGATTACCTTGGATCTATAAATAAACAACTGGCAAAGCGACATGTCATCGCTCACGGGCTTGTTTTAGAGTCACGTGGCCTCGTGCATTTAACCTAATAAAGGATTTTTTGAGGCAAAGCATAAACAAGTTTAGTTTTTGTTTCATTATTAATGTACCCTGATGCGTACTTTACTCTGTGACAACTGCCGTTTGTTTTCCTGTCTGTGGCTGCTGAGCATCCTGTTAATGGTCTTTATTAAATATGGGTCAGTGAGTCCAAATGAATATGATGATCGTTAATGATTAACAGTAGGCGGACAAATTTCAGAATCAGTCCCTGGCCAGAATCGGGCGATTTGAAATGGATCCCAGTACAGCGGGTACGCTTCGGTGTGCTGCGATGGTTTACGCCTCATATGCTCTGGTTGACGGGTCTTGTGTTCTAAATCAATTGCAACATTTCCGTTTCGCTTCGAGGGATTTGAACACAAAAGAAGTAAAAAGTATCTCCAACGAAACGACCGTCACTACCATTCAATCTCTTTCAGCCGAATGTAATCCAGTGCGTCGTTACCCTTCGGTTATAACCTGGGCAGGTATTCTACAATGGAGTTAAAAAAAATGCTGCTGCAGGAAACTGCTGTTAAAGGATTTAAACAGATATGCTGCCAAAAAAAAGTCATGAATTAACATGCTGGCAGAAACTTAAGGAGCTGCACTCAAAACTGAAGAGGGACACCCTCAACGTAACATCCACCCATCTTCAACCACTTTATCCGGGGGGGTCGCGGGGGCAGCAGCCCAAGCAGGGAAGCCCAGACTTCCCTCTCCCCGGCCACATCTTCCAGCTCTTCCGAGGGGGATCCCGAGGCGTTCCCAGGCCAGCCGAGAGACATCGTCTCTCCAGCGTGTCCTCAGTCCGTCCCCGTGGTCTCCTCCCGGTGGAGGAGGCATCCTGAATCGATGCCCGAGCCACCTCATCTGGCTCCTCTCAATGCGGAGGAGCAGCGGCTCTACATATATATATGAATGTGTTAATAATAGAGCAACTCTTCAGTCTGCTTTATTGCTTAATGTCTGAATATTTAACCGGCCTTATGCTTTATGTTGTTATTTATTCTGCCAGAATGACTTCAATGCAACTGGAGACTTCCCAATCTTGAGCTGCTCTAAGTTACTGTAAGGAAGTAGCATCTGCATGAGGTGTTGTACAATACATTTCCATATATACTGGAGGAGGTTGTTTTATGATGGTTTGTTGCACTTGCATGCTGGGAGATTTTAAAGTCTGGGCGTTATCTGTTGTAGAAAGGGGTCAGAGTCAACCAGCAGACGCTCTCGGTTGCGTTCGAACCTTCAGATCGCTCCGCTCGCATTGAACAGCTGGGAATCGGTGCAGGTCTGGGTACAGACCTCTGCCTGCAGCACTGACTTGTGTTTGCTTGTGTGATGGAGTTGTTTGGGTTCTGTAAGTCAGGTTTTGATCTTTGGTTTCATTCTATAATACTGTAACGGTTCATGCTTTAGTAGTGTTCATTATTCCTACGCTGCAGAGTCCGCAAAGGCATCCAGGGAGGAGGGGCGGTGTGTGTGTGGGGGTGCCGCGGGGAGGAGGAGGAGAACGAGAGAACTGCGGGAGTTAGGGACAGAGTTACCCGTTCTGTGGTGGCGTGGTTACGGCCGACACTGACCATTTAATAAAAAGCTCTTTGCGAGATCCACCGTGTGCTGATTCCAGCGTCCGACGGACGCTACAATACTGAAACAATCTATTTAGATTAATGCCTGACTGTTAAACGTGTATAAAGTGTGTGGTGAGGGGTTTTACAGCCTTAAAACATTTATGTACATGTATAATAATTGTAAAATAAGATGACTACATTCTGGATTTCACTTATTGCGGGTTATTTTTAGAACGTAACCCCCCAAAATGAGGGACTACTGTATTATGATTGCTTGTTTTGTACCGTAACTGTCCAACGCTGAATTTAGTGTTTTTACATCAGGCAGCTTGGGCAGCTAAGGGGTCCTCGGGGAAATAAATGTTCCGTTATAAACAACGCCCGAGTTCGTTCTGTCTGCGTTTTTGAAGACGGTGGGTCGGAAACTAGCCGTTAACGATATTTTCCAAAACTGAAGAACCGGTTTATGGAATTTGGACACTTGACCGGGATCCTCTTTACAAACCGGGATATATTTTAACGTTCAAAATTTACTGAACTGCGTGTGATGCGTCTTTAATGCCGCATCGCGTCATCACAGCTTAACCGGGCGATAGCTAGCTTAACTGGATAGCTGCTCTGTTAGCATTCATATTGAATTTGACATTGAACTTAGCCGTTAGCTTCGCGCTAGCGCTATTAGCGTCTTTTTTTCCAATCATTCTTTGCACGTTCGATTATATAAACTACACCATTGTACTGCTAAATATCTGGTATATCTCCGATTGGTTTATTTGATCAGAACTAGGTTTTATTTGCCCAACACTAAAACGAAGCCGAGATTCGTTCTGTCACTGACGTCATATCCGGGTCGATGTCTTTCAGTGGGATAAATGCTAGTCCGCTAAAATGCTAGTCACAAGAACGGTTCTTTGTTCTCAGTGGGATGACGCAATGTGTGTTTGTAACTTTTAAATATTTCATTGGGGTCGGATTTCTCTATTATCTATTATGTTTAAAAATCTCAATTTTGTGTCATGAACACTTTAAAGAACAAATTCTACTTTTAGGCTTTGAGATTATATTTAGACAAAAGACAATTCCTTATATAATAGGTTTAAAGGACAGTGATGTCATTAGTATTTCGTATTTTCCAGTTATATTGCATACATTTATGTATATTTCTGCTTTTCATGACATTTATTTTTGCATTGGTATTCCTGTTCTTGAACTGATATTTGAAGTTTCCAGAGGAATAAAGGGAGGCGATTGATTTTAAATTAACGGTACAATCAGCTGTAGCAAGAAGATAACAGGAAATCATTTGTTTCGCCTGCAGGTATTTCAGCTGAACAGGATGCCTTTTTAAAAAGCGACCAAAGATTGCCTGTAAAGAACCAAATGAACAAAACTGAGTGAAGATCGATCATCAGCGAAGACTGCGAGATATCACCTGGAGACCCGGAATGAAATCACACAGAATAAGTATGTATGTTTGTCCTCGCATGCTTGCTTCATCACAGCAGCGTCCAATTCCTTCAATCTGTCCTCCAGATTGTCCACAGCAACATGTCTGCAAGGAGGAGGAGGAGGAGGTTCCTGCGGATCAGCAGCCCTGGAAGGAGGAGATGAACTCCAGTATTGTCAAAGAGGAGCCAGAGCCTCCACGCGTGAAAGAGGAGCAGGAAGAAATCCCCACCAGTCAGGAGAGAGAGCGGCTTGGACTGAAGCAGGAGACTGGAGCCTTCATGTTGAGTCCTACTTGTGGAGAAAAAGACCACAGCAAAGATCAGACTCTGTTCCTGAAACCTGATGAAGATGCAGATGAAGAGTCTGGAGTTCTCATGCCAGTTATTACCTCTGTGGTAGGAGCAGCAGACATTGACCAGCTGCTGGTCTCTAACAGCTGTCATGCATCTGGAAGCCATGATAACAGAAGAGAAACAGGTCAAGAGGATGTTGAATGTGATCCCACACTTCAAACCCACAGCAAAAAGGATGGAAAAAGGAGACCATATGTTTGCTCAACATGCAGCAAAGCTTTCACAAGAAATAGTGACTGTCTAAAACACATGAGAACCCACACAGGTGAGAGGCCTTATAATTGTGAAACATGTGGGAAACATTTTAGAGGAGGTGGTGACTTGACAGTCCACATGAGAACCCACACAGGTGAGAAGCCTTATGATTGTAAAACATGTGGGAAACATTTCAGACATAGTGGTCACTTTGCAGTCCACATGAGAACCCACACAGGTGAGAAGCCTTATGATTGTAAAACATGTGGGAAACATTTCAGACATAGTGGTCACTTTGCAGTCCACATGAGAACCCACACAGGTGAGAAGCCTTATAATTGTAAAACATGTGGGAAACATTTTAGACAGAGTGGTCACTTTGCAGTCCACATGAGAACCCACACAGGTGAGAAGCCTTATAATTGTGAAACATGTGGGAAACATTTCAGACATAGTGGTGACTTGGCACGCCACATGAGAACCCACACAGGTGAGAAGCCTTATAATTGTAAAACATGTGGGAAACATTTCAGACATAGTGGTGACTTGACAGTCCACATGAGAACCCACACAGGTGAGAAGCCTTATAATTGTAAAACATGTGGGAAACATTTCAGACATAGTGGTGACTTGACACGCCACATGAGAACCCACACAGGTGAGAAGCCTTATAATTGTAAAACATGTGGGAAACATTTTAGACAGAGTGGTCACTTTGCAGTCCACATGAGAACCCACACAGGTGAGAAGCTTTAAATTAGATCAACGTGGGAATCATTTCAGAAGATCTGCCCACGCTTTTTTCTTCTAAAAATAGCAAATTACTATTACTTTCAGACCTATTGAACATGCCAGATTGAAATATTTCTTCAGAGCTCAGTTGAAAACAATGTTTATTATCAGATTAAAGGGTTAAGTCCAAAGTGCCACCTCGGAATTACTTGTTCTTTCGTTTGACAAATAGTTCATAACTCAAAAGTTCTGATTATAGTCTGTCGACTTCCTCGCATCTCAGCTTTGCTTCATCATTAATGGCATTTCTTTGGGTTTTAAAGTGCTGCTCAGACACAAGAAGCAATCTGATGACGGCTCTTTTAAAGAAGCAACAAAATGATCATTTAGCTGCCGCCTTAAATGACATTAAACAGATAATATATATCACTTTAACTGTAAAAAAAAACCTAAACCCTCATAACGATCACATTTATTACCAAATAACTTTCTCATGCTGGATTATTTCTGGTCGTTCATCACAAGGCTCAAGACTCCCATTATTTTGTTTGTCTGGACGTGCTTTTTAGAAGTGAAGAATAAAAAAAAAAGAGCAAATAAAGTGCTTAATTGAAGAAAAAGCACCTCTGATGTTAAGGAGAGCTAAAAATAGTCTGTGGCTATAATTAGATTGTCCTGGATAAAATCCGTTGTGACTCCGATCTTCAGAGAATCAGAGATCGGTCGGCGTTTTGCTAATACCCCCATCAGCGCACTAGTTGCCCCCTGGGGCGGCTCAGAGTGTGTGTTGTTGCTGTTCACGCTGTGTTCATGTGTTCACCCGCCGGCTCAGCCGCTCTGTTCACCTTCAACGTCTGCTCCCTCGTTCATCACAATAGAAGCCGGAGTCAGAACCCGATGTTTCCGGGCCTCTTGTTTATTTTTTCGTAAACTTGTAAATAAAAAATAAATAAAAAAAACTTGTTGTGAACTGTGTATTTAGAGAGTCGTTACTCAGTGGGGAGGAATAATGGAACCTCTACAATGTCAGAAAGAAGTTAGTTGCTTTTGGCCGATTCGGCTTGTAACCCGTTTGAGGTTTGGAACGTCTCTGGCTGCTCAAATTGGATTTCAAGGTGTCCACAGTGACAGGACAAATGACTAAGAGACGGCAGTCTGTGGACGCAATGAGACGAAGCTGTGTGCTGCTGGAAACGTTGGGGTTACGTTTCTGAAAGGGCGAGGCGTAGCGACCGACGCCCGTGTCGTTGCCACAGCAACCCAAGATAGGTGGTCCTCATCTGGACAATCTAATTACTCAGTGTTAATGTCAGAGCAAAGGAATTCCACGAGTCAGAAAGTAAGTTGAGTTGATGTTTGGACTGGAAGTCCATGAAACCATGAATGGTAAATAATGGAATTTCTAAATGGAATTTTAATGTGACGTTTGCGGTGTAAAAAGTGTGAAACATAATGACAATAAGAGCACATCTTAATCTTTACTTTCTTCACGGAGGACAGATTTAGCTGATTTCTAACTGATGCATCTTAATAATGGCTTTCTTTCTACATCATGAGCATCAAACAGAGGACATGCAATGCATTGAATTTTGTTCTACCATGCTGTATCAACATCAGCAACATTGGTAACTTTTATTACATTGTTACAAATAGCATAAAATCCTAAACAATTAAGGTAGTCATTCAGTGTTTGTTATCCTTTCATGAACAACAGTTACATCACAGTTGTTTGGGTTCAGATGTTAGACACGCTTCCATCCCATATTAGCTGCGTAGCTGCTGTGAATCTGATGATGACATCATCTGCAAAACAGCAGGAAGTCTATATCCTGTATTCAGAATGCAGGTGAACCTTTAACCATCTGAACAGAAGGATTTCCTTATCATATTGTAACGTCGGTGCGAACCATGAATCAGGAGAGGAGGATTCTTTACCAGGCTTTATTCCAGCGCTGAACACAACAATTAACAGGGTCACTGTTTCGGCCGAAACCCACGCCAACTCTCACTCATGGACCGCTCTCCGCTCTCTAACTCTCTCTCTTTTCCGTGCGCACATAACAAAATCCCTTAAAGGAACAGCGCAACAATAACACCACCCATAGCCCCCTAGGGATCATTACACTGCCCCCCCAACAGTAAGTTCCTCGTCCTCGAGGGAACAACGAAGTCTCTGAAACGGGGGGGTAGTCTCCTTCTCCGCCTTGGCCTCCCGGGATTCTGAGGGACAACAGGAACTGCCGGGGAAGGAGAGTAAACACTGGGCGAGGAGGACGACTGCTGTTCACCTGCTCCGGGGGTTGGGGGGGATGAGGCCGCTCCCGTCGCTCTGCGAAGGGGGGGGAGCGCTGGACCCTTGTAAGGGGCTAACCTGTCTCTGTGGATGACCACCCTCCTGCCCCTAGGTGGCAGCTGCACCCGGTAAACCACCTCCCCCACTCGCTCCAGCACACAACAGGGCCCCACCCAGCTACTGTCCAGTTTAGGACAGCGTCCTTTCTTCCTTCTCGGGCTGTACACCCACACCAGCTCTCCAGCGAGGAAGTGCCTCCCTTTGGTGGTGGCGTCGTAGTTCCTTTTCTGGCGGAGCCCAGCCTTTGCCAGTTGGTCCCGCGCGAAGGCATGTGCAGACTCCATCCGGTCCTGCAGTTTCCGGGCGTAGTTCGGACCCGGTGGTGCCTCCGGCGCGTCAGGGGGCTTCCCGAAAGCCAGCTCAGCAGGGGTCCTCAGCTCTCTCCCCAGCATAAGCAGGGCAGGCGTGCACACGGTGGAGTCCTGGACCGCAGACCTGTAGGCCATGAGGACGAGGGGAAGATGGGTGTCCCAGTCCCGCTGATGCTCGGCTGTGAGGATGACTAACTGCTGGGCCAGAGTCCGATTAAACCGCTCCACCAGGCCATCGCTCTGGGGGTGGAGCGGGGTGGTGCGGGTCTTTTGGATGCCAAGGCGCTCGCACATGGCAGCAAACACCTTGGACTCAAAGTTCCGCCCTTGGTCGCTGTGAAGGGTCGCTGGTGTTCCAAACCGGCTGAACATCCCCTCCACCAGCGTGTCGGCCACTGTCACCGCCTCCTAAACGTCTTCTCTTTTAAGTGGGTCAACACAAGTAAGAATTGTCCAACTACCAAACCTAACGTGAATGTTGGGTCATTAGCATCAATATTATACTTGAGTGAGTCTAAGGGCGCTACACTTTATAGGTTTATTTTATTTAACATTTCAGGAAGGTCATTAATATAATTTTAATTTCATTTTATTAGACGTGCTGCTGAGTTTCCTGCACTTTGTTACAATGTTCAAACAAAGATTTGTTAATTATTGTCCAAAATGTAAAAATACTCAACTCGTGTTGAGTTGAAGTTTACGGCGTTAGTTCAGACAATATTTAGCTGTATTACTGTTTTACTACTAAACTGTGTACTTGAACGTCTGAGCCTCCGGTGCCGGTGCCCCGGGGACGGCGCTGCGGTTCACGGAGGGGACTTTTGATTTCGTGCGGTGGAGGAAAAAGCAGCATAAAGGTGAAGGAGATTTTGTACCAGGAGAGACAGTGCTCGCCAGAAACTACCAAGACAAAGTCAAACGGATTCCTGCCGCTGTTATTGCCCAAACTGGCCCTGTAGCTTACACTGTTCACACAACTGATGGAGTTTGGCGCCACCATGTGGACCAACTCTTAAAGACACCCAAACCAACCCTGAACTGTCAGTGGATATCCATAAAGGTGAAAGACACAACAAAAACAAATAAACTAATCAAACCAAAGGCGACAACTAAACCACATAATATAAACATGCGGTGGCACAGTGGTCAGCGCTGTGATCATCATAACAAACAAACATGCATCATGTCCATCTGCTGTGATGCTACTGCAGGGGGCGACAACCTCTGCAGGGGGCTGCCATGCAGAGAATATTAAGAGGCAAAAGAAAATGGTGTTTTATTATATTTCACATTTCACAAAATGCTAAAGATTGAATTGTTTACACTAAATTGTCCGTACGTGTGAGTGTGTGTGTGAATTATTGTTGGACCGGGACTCGGTATCGGTTCAAAATCAAATGACTCTGATTCCCGTTGAGTGAGAAACAGACGGACATCCTGGCAGGAACAACACACCAACACATGCAGGATCCGACAGGATCCGACAGGATCCGACAGGCCGGCTCGCCGTCATCCCGACTCAGCTCGCTTCTCAGCTGACTTTAGGTGACTTGAAGCCTCGGCTGCTGAGGAGCTCTTCCTGGTCAGCCGGGTGCAGGATGCTAATGAACGAGCCTGAGTTCCAGTGCACCTCCGGCTGGATGACACCGAGCAGCATCTCTGTCAGGAAGCTTCAACCTGCTTTGCTGCACGGCTGACGCTTAGCCACCGCCTTAGCACGTGTTAGCGTTAAAGCGGCTTTGACGTGCACATTCTACACGGGCTCTCTAGATGTGAGTACAGATCCTCGTCTCCGTTGTGTTTCAGGACCAGAAGAAGCATGGAACCCTGAAGACAGCAGCTGTAGTCCGTTTGGATCCAGGACGGTCACACTGGATTCCAGTGAGGCTCAGTTTCAGGATGGGTTGCTGGTGAAATTCCCTGGAGAGTACGTCAGCTGTAATCACTACCTACTTTGACTCTCACGTGATGCCTTTAAACTATTGGATGGTTTATCAGCCAGAGCTTGATTGCGTGAAAAACAGGACATCGGTACCGAACGCAGGTAAGAATATCCAGAACCATGCTGTTAAACGAACGCCGTCATTATGAGCCCTGTTTTTAATGGATGTCCGTTTTGAAATGTGTGTGCTTTCTGTTTCAGAAGGATCGGTTTCATACCTCAAGTATCTTTGCTCTGACTGCTATTAGTGAAATTGATGCTTGGATTGAGGTCCAATCAATAAGAGTGCAAGCTTTTCACTGGAAGTCTGCTCTGCAGCTTCTTCATGGTTTTCAGTTTCACACTTTCAGGCGGAGTCAAATGAGTTCAGCTCAAGTTCAACTGATGAAACACGCACTTTATCAGTCGTCACAAATACATGCTGCGCGTTTGTTGGATGGAGATTACGTTGTTTGGATCCTCGCTTTGCTCCCATTCATGGATCGTTCTCGGAAATGTGTGAATGAATCCATTTTTAGTGTTATTTCTTATGATCGAACACTTTGGTTAACAAAATCCCACATAAACATTTTAAAATTTGCTATAAATTACATGCCAACTCTTGAACATTTACACAAACAAGTAAAATTTGAACCCTTCACATGAACAACTTCACTCAGCAAACAGAGGTCTCTGTTGAGTGACCAACACAGTGTCGACACAGTTTGTGTAATGTGTCAAAACACTCCTCGAGGTATCAATAACCCATGGGACAACATTCAGGATTTTATCTGGTGTATAATTTGATGGATAATGTCTACGATTAGCTGCTCGTTGCTACACGGATGTAAGGCTGTAAAATATACCGACAAGATCAAATTCAGAACAAGTGAAAACGGGAAGAAAGGATTTCAGGAAATAGACATATCATGAATTTACATCATTTATTATTAGACATTTATTATTTAGGAGACTTTGACCCTCGGATCAAGATTCAGGACAAACGACTGAAAACAATCACTGAGAAGTAATAATAATAATAATAATAATAAATGTCATTTAAAGGCACCTTTCTCGGCACTCAAGGACACCGTACAGATATGTATATACACACAAAAATAACATATAACATATAAAAAAGTGAGTTGAAAAGTAATAATTCAATTCAATTCAGTTTTATTTCTATAGCGCCAGATCCCAACATAAAGTCATCTCAAGGCACTTTACAGGATTAGCAGGGAAAGACCTGCAGGGAAACACAGAACCCAACTTGACCCACAAGAGCAACGGAGGCAAGGAAAAACTTCCCTCTAACGGGCAGAAACCTTGGACAGAACCTAGGCTCATGGTGGACGGCCATCTGTCTGACCGGCTGGGTTGAGAAAGAGAGAGAGAGAGAGAGAGAGAGAGAGAGAATGGCAGGTCGGAGACGAGTCAAGGAGATGGATAGGGAAGTGATAGCGAGACAGAGCAGGAGCAGACAAAGTAAAACCAAAATAAATTAAACAAAAATAAATTGAGAAAGTGATAAGGAAATAAAAAAATAAAAATTGACAGTTGGCATCGGGGGGGGGGGGGGGGGGGGGGGGGGACGACGACGACAGACAGGTGCATGGAGGAAGTGGAAGAGGAAGAGGATCTCAGGGTGCGGGAAGGAGAGGGAACACTAAGTTGGTTGGACAGATATGGGGGGGGGGGGGGTTGTGGATGGTCTTGAGCGTTAACAGAAGGCGAAGGCGATTGATGTTTCCAAGATGGAAATAGGCAGGAAGTGGGCTGCTCTCTCTCTATCGCTCTCTCTCTTCATCTTCTTCTTCACTGGTTTTCTCTCTCTCTATGGTGGAAATAAACAAATAGTATCAAGTACTTTTAATGATTCTCTCTATATTATAAACAAATAGCATAAAATATTCAAACATTTTTGAAAATAAAAGCTAGCACAGTGTTTTAACGATACACTATTTATCATAAACAAGCAGAATACCATCTTTTAATGATACACTATTCATTATTAACAGCAATAATATATCTATGATCATTCTATGAAGTGATAAAGTCAAATATGGAAACATACGTAGCATTAGCACCGAGCTAATTGTTTTTATTCCTATTTGTGTTGAGTACATACCTTCGGTTGTATATATGTGTTGTATTCATGAATGTATCAGAAAGACATAAAACCAAGTCTGACACAGAATTTTGTTTTATATTCTGAACTCCATTTTTCCAGATATTAAAACATCACAACCGACCTGAAGAAGTCGGTGCTTGTCAACCTTCATCCAGCAGTGGAACGGCCGATGGGAACCTGCGGGATGAGAAACCACAAAGACTCCGGGGAAGAAGTCGTGTTAGTGAGAAGAACTAGTGAAACATTCATGTGTGGAGAGGAAGAGGAAGAGGAAGAGGAAGAATAAGAGGAGCCCAGTGCAACATGGGAAGTCCCCTCGCTAACAACTAGCCTAGCCTTATTAATAAGCTTTATCAAAACCCAACCAGCTATCCAACCAACCAAACAACCAGCCATCAAAACCAGGCATTCAGCACACCAGCAGCGACTCCACTTCCTGAGGGTGCTCAGGAGGAACAACCTGGAGGAGAAGCTGCTGGTGGCCTTCTACAGAGCCCCCTGGAGAGCATCCTGGCGTACTGCATCACGGTGTGGTACGCCGCGTGCACAGCAGCGGAGAGGAAAACCCTGCAGAGAGTGATCAACACAGCCCAGAAGATCACCGGCTGCTCTCTGCCCCCCCTGGACTGTATCGCCGGCTCTCGCTACCTCAGCAGAGCTACAAACATCGTCAGAGACTCAACAGCCAACCAAAACGTCACCAACCAAAAATTCCAACAAACCAGCCAAACAACCAAACGACCAGTCATCAAAACCAGGCCTTCGGCAAACCAGCCAGCTAACTAACCAAATGACCAACAACCAGTCAAGCAACTCAACAGCCAACCAAAATGTCACCAACCAAAAATACCAACAAACCAGCCACACAACCAAACAACCTGTCATCAAAACCAGGCCTTCAGCAGACCAACCAAAATCCACACATTCATCCAATGAAAAAGCAGCAAACCAACCAACCAACCAACCAGCCAGCTAACTAACCAAATGACCAACAACCAGTCAAACAACGCAACAACCAACCAACAAACCAGCCACACAACCAAACAACCAGCCATCAAAACCAGGCATTCAGCACACCAGCAGCGACTCCACTTCCTGAGGGTGCTCAGGAGGAACAACCTGGAGGAGAAGCTGCTGGTGGCCTTCTACAGAGCCCCCTGGAGAGCATCCTGGCGTACTGCGTCACGGTGTGGTACGCCGCGTGCACAGCAGCGGAGAGGAAAACCCTGCAGAGAGTGATCAACACAGCCCAGAAGATCACCGGCTGCTCTCTGCCCCCCCTGGACTGTATCGCCGGCTCTCGCTACCTCAGCAGAGCTACAAACATCGTCAGAGACTCAACAGCCAACCAAAACGTCACCAACCAAAAATTCCAACAAACCAGCCAAACAACCAAACGACCAGTCATCAAAACCAGGCCTTCGGCAAACCAGCCAGCTAACTAACCAAATGACCAACAACCAGTCAAGCAACTCAACAGCCAACCAAAATGTCACCAACCAACAATACCAACAAACCAGCCACACAACCAAACAACCTGTCATCAAAACCAGGCCTTCGGCAGACCAACCAAAATCCACACATTCATCCAATGAACAAGCAGCAAACCAACCAACCAACCAGCCAGCCAGCTAACTAACCAAAAATACCAAGAAACCAGCCACACAACCAAACAGCCAGCCATCAAAACCAGGCCTTCAGCAGACCAACCAAAATCCACACATTTATCCAATGAACAAGCAGCAAACCAACCAACCAACCAGCCAGCACCCTAACTAACCAAATTACCAACAACCAGTCAAGCAACTCAACAGCCAACCAAAATGTCACCAACCAAAAATACCAACAAACCAGCCACACAACCAAACAACCAGTCATCAAAACCAGGCCTTCAGCAGACCAACCAAAAAGCCACCCAGCCAGCCAGCCAACTAACCAAAAATACCAAGAAACCAGCCACACAACCAAACAACCAGTCATCAAAACCACCAGTTAATCAATCAAGCCAAAAATCCATCCAACCAAAGAAGCAGAGGAGGAGAAGCTAAAGAAAGGAAGACAGGGAGATTCAGGGAGAGAGACAGGAGGTGTGTGGGGAAGGAGATCTTAATGCTGGAGAAAAATCACAAATCAGAATAAATGAAATAAAATCTATTTCATGACTTTGGAGGAGGTTAAACTTTAGGAGCTCTCCTTCCTCCCCCAACACCACGCTGCCTGTTCCTCTCCTTGAGGATGGCCCGTATGTTTCTGATCCACTTTGGTACCGGGACAGTTGTCCCAGCACGTCTGGTGGAGGACAGAGGAGGTGCAGGCCGCTTGAGGGAAACGGAGGAGGGAGCGTTTGAGGAGGAGGTGGAGCGAGAGTAAGAGGAGGAGCTAAAGGAAGAGTAGCTTGAGGAAGGGGCAGAGGGAAGAGCAGGGGGGGAGATGTGAGGACTAGGAGGAGACTCAGCAGGAGAGCAGCGGGGGGACCTGATGGGTTCCTCCGGTGCCGGGACCCTCCTCAGGACCAGTCTGGTGTTGTCGGGTTGGCTGGGGTCGGGCACGAGGACAGACGTCCAGACGAAGCGCTGAGAAACCTGAAGAGTGAAAAAATGATTGACACTGAAGCTTGGAGAGGCGGGATCATTCATCCTGACAGAGACACTCGGTGAACTAACTCATGTGTCCATCCAGGAAATGACAGAGGTTTCAAATTCAAAGGTGTGTAGCGTAGAAAAAGAACATTTCAATTTACCCCATTGGTTGGGAAGCAGCCGCAGCAGGTGCAGGGGGGGGGATAGCCGGCGGGGCACCTGGAGGGAGAACCAGTCGGAGTGGCGGGGAACGCCGGGACGTCACAATCCTGAAAGGACAAAGCATTTGATTCAGTTCATTGGGATTTTTATTTTACAGAATATTACACAAGTTTGGATTAGATAAGACGACTATTAGAACCATTCAGGCTTTGTAGAGCAAGAATTTAAATTAACGTCAAGCAGTTTCATCCATCAAAGAGGCACACGGCAGGGTTGCTCGTAGTCTCCACTTCTATTTGCATTATATCTAGAGCTGCTGAATAAACATGAACAAGACTCAGACGCTCTGATACGATCCTAACCCCCCCCCCCCCCCCCCGATGGAGATGACTCCTGAGCACCCTCTGATGTCGCCGGCTGAGTCTCTGTCTGTTGAGCATTTGCTGCAGTTTTCAAACTCAAATGTGTGGAGCATAGAAAAAGAAAATGTCTATTTACTTCATCAGATGCTTCTGGGGAGCACGTGGAGCAGCTGCAGGGGGGAGGAGGGCTGGGGGGGAACCTGGAGGGAGAACCAGTGGGAGTGGCGGGGACCTCCGGTGCCGGGACCCTCCTCAGGACCAGTCTGGTGTTGTCGGGTTGGCTGGGGTCGGGCACGAGGACAGACGTCCAGACGAAGCGCTGAGAAACCTGAAGACAGAAAGAAAACTTTAGAATCCTGCTGCAGGTCACATCAACGCATCGTCAGCGGATCACTGGTTGAGTCGTGCTGGCATTTGTTTTTTGTTTTGTTGTTGTTGTTGTTTTCACTTCAATTTATTACGATTTTTAACAGCAACAGAGCATTTGTTACCAATATTATTGTCCACATAATACATAATATAACATAATAGTCAGACATCATAAACACATTCAGATCTTTAGGTCCAGCTTTCCTATACGATGGAACTAATCTTAATTACAGTAGTGGCACGCCCAGAAATACACGACCCCATTATCCTTTTGATGAGTTTATACATGAAAAAGCCTTCTGCTGGACGCCATCGCTTTATGAAGATGTGTAACTGCAGTCGTAATAAATAAGTTATCTTTTCCATCTCATAAAGTTCTTTCAGTTTTACTTTCCAAACATTAAGCGACGGTGGTTCTGTCTTCATCCATGAGATTGTGATGCATTTCAGAGCTGCTGTGAAACGTATGGTTCAAAGGTCGGTTGCAGGTCGTCCTTGCGGCCCTGGTGGAGTAATACCCAGAACAGCCACCGTCACATCCCTCGCTATTTCTAACTGAAAGATCTGGTTTATGGCAGGATACACCTCATCCCAAAATGTTTTTATTTTAGGACATGACCAGAATATGTGTGTGTTTGTGATTAGGCACGTCTGTGCTGCAATTTCTCCAACACAGACTTGGGATATTCGGTGTCATTTTAGCAACAATATCTGGAGTCCTGAAATATCTACTGATTATGTTGCATTTAAATTCTCTCCATGTGTTTGAGTTTGTGGTCTGGTGTGCCGCTATACACGCCTCTTTACACATTTCATCAGAGATATTTTGTACCGCCTCCGCCTCGCCAAAATGGGTTTGTTTTGAGTCATCGACTCAAATATTTTGTATAACTTTGTCATTACTTTTTGATCTCCTTCTCGCTTTTGAATCTGTGTAAGGAATTTTTCAATGGCCGATGGATCCAGCACTTTTCTCCAATCTCTGTGAGACACTAAGAAAGACCGTATTTGCAGGTACCTAAAGAGATCATTTTTATTAAGTTGGTATTTTCTTCTCAGCTGATCGAATGACAATAATCAATTAGCTCATGTATATAAATAAGACTACGGTCAGCCCATGTCAGGAAGCCTGTGTCCATCTTGCCTGGCGTAAAGGATTTAATATACCCAATGCTAGACAGTATAGAGATATTGGTTGGTAACTTAAAAGTAATTCTGATCCTCTTCCAAATGTCAAGAGTAAATTTATTCCACTCTGCTAACCCCTGAGATGGAATATCAGCAAGTGGGTCAGTGCACATCTTCTGTTCAATGCTTAACCATCTCGTATCAGCATCATTTTGTATATACGAAATCAATGATTTTAATTATGCAGCCCAGAAATAGCATTTAAAATTAGGAAGATTAAGGCCTCCCTCTTCCTTAAATCCTTGGAGAGCTTTATATTTTATTCGAGGGTGCTTTCCATGCCATATAAATTTTTAAATGATTTTGTCTAACCCTTCAAATGTTGACTTGGGTATTTCAATTAGTAGCATTTGAAATAAATATAAAAACCTGGGCAGGACATTCATGCGAACCGATTCTAGGAGGGACGGGGGCAACGCAGACCAGCGATCCAAATCACTTTTTATTATGTTCATTCGGCTCCCATAATTTGAATCAAACAAATTGTCTAATGAGAGAGGGATACTTTATACCTTTCTGAGGCCAGTGAAAGCCACTTTGCCGTTTTAAATCCGGCTGCATCTGTTTTAATGCTACATGTGTCTAAATATGAGTGGAGAGGAGAAGGAAAATATTCCACAAAAAACTGAGACAAATTCCACTTGGATTTGTTCAGCAGCTTCTAGAGAGGCTCATCGTGAGTTCATTTCAACAACATGATCGATGGTTTTCTAGATGCTAAAATGTGTTCAAACCGAGTTAGCATTTAGCCACAGTTGTAACCATGGAAACCAGTTAGTCCAAAAGCTTCTCGTCTTTCTCAATTTAAATCACTTGGCCTCCTTTCTACCTGACAGAAAGCTACAAATCTCTTATTTAATAAAGTATAAGGTTCAGAATGTCTCAAACTACAGGTAAAATGGAAGGGAAATTAAAATGAGACTTACCGGCTTCATCTTCAGCTGACGGTTGTCCTCGTTCGCTGGGATGAATTTAATTCTTTTAAAGAGGTTCTATAAAATAAAAGTTCTCAAAGAGGTTGTCTTGTACAACAAACGTGTAGATGGAGGTGTGTTCTACAAAAAACGGCCTTTGTGAAAGTTTTATTCTCTTTTCTTTCCTCAGAAATCGCCTCGTTCAAAGTTTAGCTGCAAACAGACGCTCAGCAAGTTGACGGGTGACGCTTTCTGCGCATGCGCAGTGTGCCGCAAGCGCTCACAAACGGCGCAGTTTCTGCTGCTCGTTATCAGCCAATCACAACTGTCACGTGGTCCTGTTGACCAATCACTGCCAGGATGTCAAAGTTGACGTCACGTGTCTGGACGTGAAGTTGAGGACCAATCAGCTGATTGGCCTTTCGGAGCCCCGCCTGCCGAAGTTTCCTTTTGAAGTCTCCTCGCGCCCGGCGCGCTGCAAGAAGACCGACCGGCTCAGTCTCCGGTAGGCGGACCGGGGACCGGGGACCGGGGACCGGGGACGATTGTGTTGACCGGGTGAGTGTTGTGTGTTTCGTGTCTCTTTTGTGTGGCAGTGAAATCGCTCCGGCCTCTCCGATGGCGGAAGCGACGCAATCAATTGAGGCTGCAGGTAGGATTTTTGCCCGGTTTATCCGTGACTGTTACTGTAAGAGCCAATGTGTGCGCGCTGGGTGTGTGCGCGCCGGGTGTGTGCGCGTCCACGCCGCGGTGTGGAGGTTTTATTTGCGTGCGCTCACCTGTGCGGTGTCAGTGTGTGGCCTTGTTCTGGTGGTGGGGTGAGCGTGGGAAGAAACTTTTTGTTGAGCGCATGATCATAAACGCAGGAGCGCAGGATACACCAGACGTGGTGATGGAAACATCCAAAGATTGCATTGGCACAACGAGCTATTTAACGACAATCAATACAACAGCCGAAAAGTAAGTCCTCGAGCCGTTCTCACTGCGATCTGGAGCAAATCAATGATGATGATGAATATATTTATTAGATAGAATGTTAGAGTACAAGTACAGTCACACAGTAGCATGTATTACAGTACAAGTACAGTCACACAGTAGCATGTATTACAGTACAAGTACAGTCACACAGTAGCATGTATTACAGTACAAGTACAGTCAAACAGTAGCATGTATTACAGTACAAATAACGTCAAACATCCTGTCTAAGAGGAGCATTTCTAAAAAGCCCTTGCGGGCTTGTTTCCGTTGAAAGTCCTTCGTACATAAATCATCCACAAAAAACAATACAAATAACAATACAAATAAAAATAAATCCAATATTAAATTACGCAATTGATGCAACGTAACATTAGAAAGACAAAAATAAAATGTTATTACACCGCCAGTGCAAACTAACAATTAATCTAAAATAAATTACACCACTGATGCGAGATGACAATAAATAACTTACATAAATTACAATAAATTACTAAAGCAATTAATACGTGCAACATAGGTGGACAAAAAAAAAGGAGGGGGGGTTTGACCCGGAGAGAGTCGTGATGACTATCTCCGTTTCTGTCCCCCTGAAAGGTGTATTTTTAGGGCCTTTTTGAAGGAGGCCAAAGAGGTGCATGTTTTGAGGGCGGGAGTCAATCCGTTCCACCCTTGGGTGGCCGTATTGTAGAAAGATGATTTACCCATGTTAGTCCTATAGGAGGGGGTAATCAGGTTGTTGTTTGAGCTCCCTCTAGTGTTGTGGCTGTGGGTGTCACTAAATCTGTGGAGGTGTTCCGTCAGGTATGCAGGGATTGAGGGGACTGAGGGCAGAGCTGCATTGACTATTTTAAATGCCAATCCCATTTTGAGTTGTTTAACCCTGTCTTCTACCCTGAGCCATTTTAGGCTAGCAAAATGTCCAGGAAGAAGGTGGGTCATGGGCCCCAGATTGAGGAGTAGCCGAATCAGTTTGTTTTGGGAGGTTTGGAGCCTGGTTTTCAGGGACATTTTGATGTTTGAATACCAGGAGGTGCTAGCATAGTCAAAGAGGGGCTGAACGAGGCTCCAGCAAGCGTCCGGAGACAAAAGCAGACATTCTGCCCAAAAATCTTGTTCTCTGATTGACTTTTTTGATCACCTTATGTGATCACAATATGTCAAGGCCTGTGCAACGTACTGCGTGCGCGTCTCCAATGTTTTAACCCCCTCGACTTAGCCCACCGTGGCGTTTGGATTCATTTAGAATTATACGCCACAACATTTTCTATGACAACTATCGATCTGCAATGATTACTCGTTAACTCGTAGGAGCCGACTGTCGGTGCGGGGCTGTGAATGAGAGAGAGACACGGAATGGGTGAGTCTGTGCTAACGATAGCATTTCTCACTAGATTATTGACTAGTTAGCTTTAGCCGCTCCCATTGGTTTCGATGGGCCTGTGTTAAATAAATCTGCAAATGTGTTTATCATTAATTCACCAATGAGTAGCATTAGTTATGTCATGGCCATTTATCCTTCATAATCTTACTCAAGATATTCATAAAGTATGTGACAATCGTAGATCTGTTATATGCTGACTAGACTGAAGAAGTGAACACTTTGTGTTGTGAGGAAGAGCTATCTGCTCAAGGTTGGAGTCTTCATGTCTGGGTGATTTACGCGCGTACACATTCTTATCTGCTAATAAAACCAGCAGGGGGAGCTGTTTCTCTGAGAATCGAGGACGAAGCTAGCAGCAGCCACTCTCCCTTGCTGGGAGAGTCGATGGCGCGGCTAGAGAGCAGCTCCATTCTCCCTTGCTGACAGAAAGAATACGAGTCTCGTTTCTTACCGCAAGTAAATGTTATTGGGTTGAATCTTTGGGGCTTGGTTCTGATTTTCTCTCTTTTACAGTGTCACAAACCTGACATTAATTGGCGTTGTCGGCAGGATCCAATACACCCGTCTGCAGTGGGCTGGCTTGGAAGAATTGATTGGAGGGTGCACTCTCTAATTCACTAAGACCCTTTTCCGGGGCCAATCCTTCGCGGGCCAGTCCCTGGGGATCGGGTTGACGGGATCCGAACCAGAGAGCAGACCAGCCTGAAGGTAAGGCACCCTTTTTCTTTTTTTCCTCCAGAAGGCGGGTAGGGCTTAGCCCTAACGCGGAGGCTCCAGAAGGACGCAGTCGGTGGGAGACCTCATAGCGGATGGAGATGTTTCTCAGTAATGTTTCTTAAGACGAGCGAATCGGGGTAGCAGCGGTCCTATTGCGCAGAACCTGATCACCTGATCAACACAGTCTTGTTGAAAGAAAGCTAGTAGGGTTACGGTACGATCCTATTGAGCAGTGCATGCAAACAACATCATTAAATTAAGAGGCCACAATAATTAAATGCGGATGTAAAGGCCTGGAATAAAAATAAAGCATACAAATTTGTTGTTGTGGTTAAAGTCTAGACTTAAAACTGTATGTACGTGTCTGTGAATAAATGTTTCATGTGGATGAACGGAATGAGTCAAAGTTGTAACAGTAAAACAGCCTGAGTCCTCATGGGATCGCTGCACGGCTGGACGGTCTGGAACCTCACGGTGTCACCGCAAGACCGTCACTGGGGAAGACTTTGTGAACTCATTCATGAAGGTTAGTGGTGACCAGACTGGAGGGTCTAAAACGAAATGCAACTCTGTGTTAGGACGCCGAGCGAGAAGCCGGAGCAAACAAAGGTTTGCTCTAGAAGATTGCATCTCGGGAGTTGCACTTCGCCCCATTAGGGGGATTCTCTCTGAGTTACGTCACGTGTGGAATCCTATATAGCAGGAAAGGTATTTAAGATAGAATAAGTAAACGCTGAAGAATAAATAACCTTTGTACTAAACCAAAACTAGAAAAGAGGAATTTACCCATCTGCACCTCCACTCGGGAGGGGCATAAATAAAAAAGTAGCGCCCCACCGTTGTTGTCCGCCCACGTAACCAAAGTCAAACCCAGACTAAATGCAAGAGAGAGAGGTGTTTAGACAAAGAGCTAACGACAGTAAAATAGGACAAACAAAGCCAAAGTCTGGTGAAGTTATTGATGACTTCAGAGCAGGACTAGAAAGAAATGTTTAAACAGAACAGTGCCCTTTATGATGTTAATAATGAGGCCGGTCCGTACCGGCAACGATTAAAGAGTGAGCTCCGTCTCAAAAACAAAACCTTTAACACAGAAATCAGCCACTGGCTGACGAAGCATTCTGTCACCTTGCTAAACTTAACTCTGTCTGAATTTATCACATGGGGAAAACATGAAGAGAGTCTAATGATATCTTTTTGATGGTAAAGAGGAAGTGTTTTAGCGGGACAGACGTAGACCTTATCAGAGAGGTCGGGGTGCCAGAGGAGGGGGTGGAAGGAAGGTGTGAGAGAGGACACTGGGCGCATTACTGCAGGGCGCCAAGTCAAGAAAAACACACGATTCAGCATGTCTAGGTAGGAAAGAACAAGTAGATAATCATGGAGGGAAGGACAGATAGGGAAAAAACAAATCTCTAAAATGTTATAAGATGCATAAACATAGCAGGTCATTGATAGCAATGGCATCATCAAATAGGACATTCACGTCTGCCTAAATCTGTCTACATATGGGCAGCAATATTGAGCCGTGGGCGTTGCCACGCCTCAAGAGGAGGGATAGTGGCACAGATGTCTTTGTGCCTTTAATCATTAGAATAAAAAAAAAAATAGTATTCTGTTGGAAGCCATTACTCCTGTGAGTGTTATGAGTGCTATTCTCCTACTGTTTGCTTCCTTCGCTTTAACATGTCTCAGGTCTATGTTACAAAAGATGACAGCATGCTAAGCTCAGAGGTTCAAGTTGATTGATGTAATATGATATAATACAATATGCAGGAACTAATTGTTTTCCTTTGCTCCACAAACTGCTCCACTGTGCTGGAGTTTGGCCCCCGCGGGTCACTCTGTTCCAGCCACTGGGGGTTGGGTGCCTCCTCCCACCGCCCACCATCAGACTAGAGGTCCCCGTCCACCTCAGGGTGCACTCCACTGAGGGTCCAGTGCCCCCCACCAGCCCACACTGCTCACTCGAGCATGATAGGTGGGGCTAACAGACTGACCGATTGAATGCACCACGTCAAACATGCTAAGAAGAAGAAAGAAGAAGAAAGAAGAAGAAAGAAGAAGAAAGAAGGAGAAAGAAGGGGAAAATGGACTTTCCTCCAAAGAGCATGCAACGCTCGATGTCTCAAGGCAGCGTGCCTCCCGTGAGAGGACGTCCCGTGGGAGACATCGTCAGGAACAAGGAAGAGAACGTGCTCTGATCCGTTGGAGGAGCGAAGACCCAGGCGTATGCTTCAATGGTGAGCAGAGGGGACGCTGGATGAGGGAGTGACCGGAACCACTGAGGGACCGACGGAGGATACGGGGTCATCAACAGCGGTGTCGTGGATGAGGGGGCGGGGGTCCCTCCTTCTCTGTGGCTGGCTCGGATTGACTGACTGACGGATCGCCCTCCGGTTCACGTGAGATGCAAACACACACACAAACACAAACACACACACACACACACACACACAGCTCAACTGATGTTTAAACTTAATGATGCAAAGAGAGATGAGCTCAAACAGCAGCAACACACGTTAAAACACAAAGCTTATGAACAGCATCCTGTTGTTCTGTTATTGATGAATGGGATTCATGTTTTATGTGTAATTGATTCTGATGCTGTGACACACAAACCTCTATCTAGGCCTGTTAAAAGGACACAGACTATAGAGGATACATGTTTTAGAGTATCACAGAGTTTTTGATTTCTTATTTATGTTCTGATAATTTTCATTTGGTCAAGATTTCATGACGCCTTCTTTGGAATGACTCTTCTTTTGTGATTCCAATGGCGTTGCCATTCCGCGCATGCGCCATGATGTACGTGTATAACTGATCACTGCACAACAATGAGGGGATTTTTAATGGACTCGATGAAACAGCAGGTTTCATCAACTCATGATGTGGTGACATCACATTTATTGCATTCTACAGCTTATGTTCCTGAGCAGAGATGAAGCCTTTGAATCTACATTCCTTAAAGAGACTCTATTGTGACCATAGATTGTTTTTAATGTGTATGCCTGACTCCTCAGCAACCTGTATTTGTCAAAACTTTCTTCACTGGCAAGAAATCTGGATTTGGGGGCCCGCGCTGGGCGCCCTTGAGGACGATTGGTCCGCCCCTGACGAGAGAATGGTGTCTCCCATTCTGAAGGATCTCAAAGCACCGCCTTTGTCTGATGTTTATTATTTCCTGTTTGTTCATCCTTTCTCAATTTCACAAGTGCATTAATTGGTTACTTTTACTTTTGCACAGAGAGGAGATTCAGTTGACTCATGGGTTTGACCATGTGTCAAAGGGGAGGAGATGTTGCTATTCTCAGGCTCATTGGTTCAAAAAATATATATATACACAAAAATATGATTTTGATGTGTGTTTAATTTTGATTGCATGACGTAATGTTGGACGGGCGCGTCCATTGACTTTTCCTTTGACTTGCTCGTCTCCCTCAGAGACGTTGTCAGCATCTGATGATGGACTTGGTGGAACGCTCACCTTGCTTTCCAATTTGGTTGAAGCACAAAGAAACAAAGTGCTTCAGCGATGGAGAAGATGACTTTCTCTGAAAATGGTTCGACAATGATTCGTGTGTTGCTAACAAAATGCTTTCAGAACTCAGTGACAGACTCAAGTTGGACCTGAAGACACACTGCAGTTACCAGACGCACTCTGGTGGTGCTGCAGAACGAAACGACGCCACACTCTGAAAGCCAGATGAACGAAGTTATGTTGGAATTATCCTGGATTAAATGTTTATCTTTGGTACTGATGCAAATGCAGGAGAGAACTAACCCACAGCATAATCTGTCGTCAACAAGTGAGGTGTTGGTTGGACGACCTCCAGACACTGGACTGGTTCCTTTGGCCAAACACACTGTGTGATGATGCGCTGACCCAATACTGCATGATAAATCTGACGCAGGTACTGAGAGACCAAAGAGAGAGGTCGTGTCGTCTAGCAGCAGCAGCGGAACATCGGACCCGGAGACTTTGTGCGGGTAAAGAACACCCGACAAAAGTCCTGGAAACACCAACGGTGGCGGGATCCCTTTCAAGTTCGACTGACGACCACACGGCTGAAAAGGTTGCCGAAGGAGCAACTGGGATGCACGCCACCCACTGCAGGTGCTACCACAACTAACAACAGTGTCCGGTGCGACGTGTGAGTAACCCTCACACTCAACAGGCCACACCTCCGATCCTGAGCGACACTGCGCAGATGCAGAACCTCGCTGGATGACAAGTAACACTGTTAGCAAACATTTTTAGCTGCTCCAGCAGCGCGTGCTAGTAACCACCTGCTGTAGGCCATAGATGAACGCCACCATAGTCTAAGAGAGGAACCTGTCAGTCGACCCCTCAACACACACTCCTGACCGAAGAAGCTGTGCCAGAAGAAAAGGGTGATTGGTGAATGAAAACGCATCACTCCACCGACCCCTCAACACACACTCCTGATCGAAGAAAAGGGTGATTGGTGAATGAAAACGCATCACTCCACCGACCCCTCAACACACACTCCTGATAGAAGAAAAGAGTGATTGGTGAATGAAAACGCATCACTCCACCGACCCCTCAACACACACTCCTGATCGAAGAAAAGAGTGATTGGTGAATGAAAACGCATCACTCCACCGACCCCTCAACACACACTCCTGATCGAAGAAAAGGGTGATTGGTGAATGAAAACGCATCACTCCACCGACCCCTCAACACACACTCCTGATCGAAGAAAAGGGTGATTGGTGAATGAAAACGCATCACTCCACCGACCCCTCAACACACACTCCTGATAGAAGAAAAGAGTGATTGGTGAATGAAAACGCATCACTCCACCGACCCCTCAACACACACTCCTGATCGAAGAAAAGAGTGATTGGTGAATGAAAACGCATCACTCCACCGACCCCTCAATGCACACTCCTGATAGAAGAAAAGAGTGATTGGTGAATGAAAACGCATCACTCCACCGACCCCTCAATGCACACTCCTGATCGAAGAAAAGAGTGATTGGTGAATGAAAACGCATCACTCCACCGACCCCTCAACACACACTCCTGATAGAAGAAAAGGGTGATTGGTGAATAAAAACGCATCACTCCACCGACCCCTCAACACACACTCCTGATCGAAGAAGCTGTGCCAGAAGAAAAGGGTGATTGGTGAATGAAAACGCATCACTCCACCGACCCCTCAACACACACTCCTGTTCGAAGAAAAGGGTGGTTGGTGAATAAAAACGCATCACTCCACCGACCTCTCAACACACACTCCTGTTCGAAGAAAAGGGTGGTTGGTGAATAAAAACGCATCACTCCACCGACCCCTCAACACACACTCCTGATCGAAGAAAAGAGTGATTGGTGAATGAAAACGCATCACTCCATCGACCCCTCAACACACACTCCTGGTCGAAGAAAAGGGTGGTTGGTGAATAAAAACGCATCACTCCACCGACCCCTCAACACACACTCCTGGTCGAAGAAAAGGGTGGTTGGTGAATAAAAACGCATCACTCCACTGACCCCTCAATGCACACTCCTGATCGAAGAAGCTGTGCCAGAAGAAAAGGGTGATTGGTGAATAAAAACGCATCACTCCACCGACCCCTCAACACACACTCCTGATCGAAGAAAAGGGTGATTGGTGAATGAAAACGCATCACTCCACCGACCCCTCAACACACACTCCTGATCGAAGAAAAGGGTGATTGGTGAATGAAAACGCATCACTCCACCGACCCCTCAACACACACTCCTGATAGAAGAAAAGAGTGATTGGTGAATGAAAACGCATCACTCCACCGACCCCTCAACACACACTCCTGATCGAAGAAAAGAGTGATTGGTGAATGAAAACGCATCACTCCACCGACCCCTCAATGCACACTCCTGATAGAAGAAAAGAGTGATTGGTGAATGAAAACGCATCACTCCACCGACCCCTCAATGCACACTCCTGATCGAAGAAAAGAGTGATTGGTGAATGAAAACGCATCACTCCACCGACCCCTCAACACACACTCCTGATAGAAGAAAAGGGTGATTGGTGAATAAAAACGCATCACTCCACCGACCCCTCAACACACACTCCTGATCGAAGAAGCTGTGCCAGAAGAAAAGGGTGATTGGTGAATGAAAACGCATCACTCCACCGACCCCTCAACACACACTCCTGTTCGAAGAAAAGGGTGGTTGGTGAATAAAAACGCATCACTCCACCGACCTCTCAACACACACTCCTGTTCGAAGAAAAGGGTGGTTGGTGAATAAAAACGCATCACTCCACCGACCCCTCAACACACACTCCTGATCGAAGAAAAGAGTGATTGGTGAATGAAAACGCATCACTCCATCGACCCCTCAACACACACTCCTGGTCGAAGAAAAGGGTGGTTGGTGAATAAAAACGCATCACTCCACCGACCCCTCAACACACACTCCTGGTCGAAGAAAAGGGTGGTTGGTGAATAAAAACGCATCACTCCACTGACCCCTCAATGCACACTCCTGATCGAAGAAGCTGTGCCAGAAGAAAAGGGTGATTGGTGAATAAAAACGCATCACTCCACCGACCCCTCAACACACACTCCTGATCGAAGAAAAGGGTGATTGGTGAATAAAAACGCATCACTCCACCGACCCCTCAACACACACTCCTGATAGAAGAAAAGAGTGATTGGTGAATGAAAACGCATCACTCCACCGACCCCTCAACACACACTCCTGATAGAAGAAAAGAGTGATTGGTGAATAAAAACGCATCACTCCATCGACCCCTCAACACACACTCCTGATCGAAGAAAAGAGTGATTGGTGAATAAAAACGCATCACTCCACCGACCCCTCAACACACACTCCTGATCGAAGAAGCTGTGCCAGAAGAAAAGGGTGATTGGTGAATGAAAACGCATCACTCCACCGTGCACCAACCTCAGACTGTCGCTACCCGTCGGGGTCCCTTTGATTTGAGTTCCCTTGTGAAGCTGGTGATTTCAGCTTTTGTAGTGTGACAGAACAAGCTAAAGCAGTCTCTCCTACCGTGCTGGGCAATATAAACTGTGACTTAAATAAACTTGAGGTTCTATGCTTTCACACACACTGATGAAGACTGGCTGCAGGCCATGACTGTTTTGACATGGGTAAAGGGCAATCATTCAAATTATCATGGGTGCTTATGTTTTCCCTTGCACTAAAAAATCACTGCCTATTGTTTGAAAGTTGCTATTGCAGGTACGGATCTCACGGAACCTGATCCGTCACGTATAGATACTTGAGAATGAGAATGCCACCGAAGGCCATTTGAAGTTGAGTTGACATCACATGATGTTATGTTTATGTGTTCATTAATGATAAAAAGGGGGGAATTGTTAGATAAATCTGCAAATGTGTTTATTATTAATTCACCAATGAGTAGCATTAGTTATGTCATGGCCATTTATCCTTCATAATCTTACTCGAGATATTCATAAAGTATGTGACAATCGTATATCTGTTATATGCTGACTAGACTGAAGAAGTGAACACTTTGTGTTGTGAGGAAGAGCTATCTGCTCAAGGTTGGAGTCTTCATGTCTGGGTGATTTACGCACGTACACATTCTTATCTGCTAATACAACCAGCAGGGGGAGCTGTTTCTCTGAGAATCGAGGACGAAGCTAGCAGCAGCCACTCTCCCTTGCTGGGAGAGTCGATGGCGCGGCGAGAGAGCAGCTCCATTCTCCCTTGCTGAAAGAAAGAATACGAGTCTCGTTTCTTACCGCAAGTAAATGTTATTGGGTTGAATCTTTGGGGCTTGGTTCTGATTTTCTCTCTTTTACAGTGTCACAAACCTGACAGGCTGGTTAGCAATTGCTATTTGTGTCATATTTCTATTGGCTCTTTAATATAATTGACAGATCTGAAGTGTTGAAGGCAGTTAATAATGTATGTTCTCTGTCCCAATGAAGGTTATTAATTGGGATCCATTGATAACAGATCATACAAATAGTGTTATTGATTGAAGATAATAAATTGTGTACACCGATTGATTTCCTTCCTGGTTGTGTGCAGGCCAGGTTCTTTTCCAAGGATGGCGAGCTAGCCCAACAGAAGAGAATTGATCTGAACAATCATCTGGATTCCTATCCGGAACCCCCGACCTCCTGCTCTGTCCGGGTTGGTAGGAGGCTCTTGCAGCCGACCCTTGACCTTTTTCCACTCGCCCCCTGTTTTCCTGTGTGGTTCCTCCGTCATACAGTCGGCCCATATGAACTGTTTCTAAACTGCGAGCTATCCCCATGTGCGCATCGTGCTGATGCGTGCAAGGAACGACAACGATCCTGTGCGTTCCCTGTTTGTGGACCGTAGGACATGAACTGTCCAATTCAGGAGCTGATTTCATTGTAAATGTTGAGATTTGGTCAATTAAGTGTTTGCACTGAATGGCCATTCAAATCAAATGTCATTGTAGACTTCTTGTTCTTGTCCACTAAACTGAATTTAAGGTACTGAAACAGTTTCTGCTTCCTCTCTCTCAGCGAACGATGGTCTTCTGACCTGGCCCATATTTATTGTCGTCATTATGGCATGATTAATGTTGCATTCATTAAGTGTGAATTATCATGTTCCTGTGCAGAGTACAGGCTACAGGTCATTAATTCGAGAGTGAAGAATATATTAATATTATGAAGAAAAGCATTCTTCCTTTCGTTTGGGACAATTTCAATGATGATCACATACGACGTACGGAAAGGGTTATTTAGTTATTATTTATATTATTAATAGTGTTATTATTTATTATTAATAGTGTTATTGTTTATATTATTAATAGTGTTATTATTTATATTATTAATAGTGTTATTGCTTATTATTAATAGTGTTATTTTATTAATGGTGTTATTATTTATATTATTAATACTGTTATTGTTTATATTATTAATAGTGTTATTGTTTATTTTATTAATAGTGTTATTATTTATATCATTAATAGTGTTGTTTATTTTATTAATAGTGTTATTATTTATATTATTAATGGTGTTATTATTTATATTATTAATAGTGTTATTATTTATATTATTAACGGTGTTATTATTTTTATTATTAATAGTGTTATTCTTTATATTATTAACGGTGTTATTATTTATTTTATTAATAGTGTTATTATTTATTTTATTAACAGTGTTATTATTTATTTTATTAACAGTGTTATTATTTATATTATTAATGGTGTTATTATTTATATTATTAATGGTGTTATTATTTATTTTATTAATAGTGTTATTATTTATATTATTAACAGTGTTATTATTTATATTATTAATGGTGTTATTATTTATTTTATTAACAGTGTTATTATTTATATTATTAATGGTGTTATTATTTATATTATTAACAGTGTTATTATTTATATTATTAATGGTGTTATTATTTATATTATTAATGGTGTTATTATTTATTTTATTAATAGTGTTATTGTTTATATTATTAACAGTGTTATTATTTATATTATTAATGGTATTATTATTTATATTATTAATGGTGTTATTATGTATTTTATTAATAGTGTTATTATTTATATTATTAACAGTGTTATTATTTATATTATTAATGGTGTTATTATTTATTTTATTAATAGTGTTATTATTTATATTATTAACAGTGTTATTATTTATATTATTAATAGTGTTATTATTTATTTTATTAACAGTGTTATTATTTATATTATTAACAGTGTTATTATTTATATTATTATTTATTTCCTGACTTTATTTTCTGTGAAGAACGCGTTATTTGGTGGCTATCTGGAAAGCAATAAATGTTGAGGCCCCCCTCCCATCGTCACACTTTTCCTGTACAAACTGACCCCCCATCAGAGAAGGGAGACGTTATGTGTCCCTCACGAGACAGTTTGGGGACCCCTGCTATACGACGTGTGCTTGTTGTCTTCGTCCCTGTGGCCTCCATCATGGTCAAACCGTGGACGACCACATGGACAACCAAAGTGGGCCGGATCTCATCAGAGATGATGGCTCTCCCTCGTCCTCCTCCTCTCCCACGCCCCCCTCCTCGTCCTCCTCTTCCTCTCACTACTCTGCCTCTCTCTTCAATGTGGCCGTCCATTGCTCTCCAAACCAGGCGTCCATCGCTGTGTCCATCGCTGGCCATTTTATTGCTGAAGCTCTGATTCCAGATTCTCCTGCAGGCTTGTAAATAGGAGTGTTGCCATTTGGGTGGCAGCGTGTCCCACGTGGACACAAAGACGCTTTATCCATGAAGACTGTGCTTTTGAGAACAGAGTGAAGAGCAGGAATCGTGTTTGTGTTTCTGCAGAGTCTCTTCATGACTTCCAGGTTTCAGTGATTGTGTTTCAGGTTCAGATTGTTGTGTTGACAAACTGTAACATGTGAGGCGTCTTTCTGTCTCTCTCGTCCTGCGCTGCAGATCTGCAGAAGACTCCGGTCCACAAACACAGAGAGCAGCTGCTGCTCCAGGAGCTGGTCTCACTGGTCAACCAGAGGGACGGACTGGTCCAGGACACGGACGCCAAGGAGAGAGGGTGAGAGACGCATGGGATTGATCCTTATTCCGTTTGATAGCCAGGCTCTTGTCCCTGAGCCAGTGGACATGCTTCTGCTGTCTGTCCCATCACGTCATTTATTCACATGTGTGTGTGTGTGTGTGTGTGTGTGTGTCCAGTAGCTTGCAGCTCCTCTTTGGTTCCACAGTTTGTGTTTGGAAATGCTTTTATTTCAGGGTTTTATGTGGAATTGCACCGTTTGTTTGAGAATAAAAGATATTTGAACACCTTTGATCCTGTCCTGCACTTTTATTGCCCTTGATAGTATTAGTGCCGCCGTTATTACGCTTTCAGTACAGACAAGTAGTCATTTCTGTGAACACGTTTATGCCAGCGGAGGAGGAGCAGGAGGAGGAGCCCATATTAGCCCATTACAGTCGAATGAACTGTGAGCTACTCATGCAGCTCAAATCTAAACATTTGTGAAGCACTCCGGACAAAAGCGGCGTGCGTCGGGGGGTCAGCTCATCGGCCTGTCGGCCGGCGAGGGCCTACGATGCCGCTTGCGGCTTTAATATAGTAATGTTTTTGATGTGACATGAACAATCGGTGAGTGATGCCATCATTTCTTAAAATTAACAAAGTCTTGGAATTTGGAAAACATAAGCCATTAATTCATCAATTTACTCAACATAATTTTATTTTCACAATATGTATTTCATTGAAACATTAACAGATGTTGGAATAACTTTATCATGACCCTTTATTCTGTTCGTAACGGTCCTCTGGCGTTTGTAACCAACATTTAAGTGTCCTAAACGTCGGCTTATTCGTCCCCATTGTGAGCGGGCCGGAGGGGGTTCCATACCCAGAGGTATGGGTTCGGTCCATCTGCCATTCTTTGGTTTTTCATGCTCCATAAACACAGGAAGTGACGCCTCCTGTTCAGGTTATGTTTTTCCATGCCCATATATAATTTGACCTTTGTGTCGGGTAAGGTTTGAGGAAATTCCTTTTTTCACAAAACTGGGTCTACACCAGCGGTGTCGCTAGGCCTGTTTTAGGGGGGCCTTTTATTTTTTGTTTTTTTTGTTCAGTGTGCAAAAATGCCGACATATTTAATTAATGCCACCAGAATATGAGTTTAAATAAATAAACATATAACCTGTCTCCCTTATACTGGAGAGGTGCCTTTAGCACGTCTAGCTAATTTTAGCTTCTTTTTTTTGTTATGGAAAAAAATCTGTTATGCAATCAAGGATCGCAGTTAAGAGAACAGAAGGTTCTTGGTTTGAACCTCTGGCGGGCATCCTGAGTGTGTCGTGCGTGTAATAAACTGATTCTGGCCCCGAGGAACGGAAATGGGGAATGGGGAGAGAGGAGAGGAGAGGAGGGGGGGGGGAGAGGAGAGGAGAGGAATAAATAAATAGTGAACATCAACTTTATTCATTGACAAACAACACAGCAGGCTCCAAAAGACAAAACTCAATTTCCAACAACTCTGTCAGACATTCTTCTCCAGAACAAAAACTCGCTTGATGTGTTTTGAACGTTTCAAAACTTTAGTCCTTTCTAACTTAAGCTTTCTACATGTTTTACAAATGTAAGGTTTCTCTCCCGTGTGGATTCTCATGTGTTTTCCCAAATCGGAATTTTGTTTCAAAGCTTTTCCACATGTTTTACAAATGTAAGGTTTCTCTCCTGTGTGGATTCTCATGTGTTTTCTCAAATTGGAATTTTCTTCAAAAGCTTATCCACATGTTTTACAAATGTAAGGTTTCTCTCCTGTGTGGATTCTCAATTTGGAATTTTGTTTAAAAGCTTTTCCACACATTTCACAAATGTAAGGTTTCTCTCCTGTGTGGATTCTCAATTTGGAATTTTGTTTAAAAGCTTTTCCACACATTTCACAAATGTAAGGTTTCTCTCCTGTGTGGATTCTCATGTGGACTTTCAAGCTATCAAGAGGAGCCGCTATCATCCAGCGGGCCCTCTCAACTTGAGCTCCGGTAAGCAAGCAACAAAGGCTAAAATGCTAGCGCTAGTTGCTAACAAGGCCATGAACCGTTAAGTTGTTTCTGGGCAAATAACACCTAGTTCTGATTATTACTTTCTAAAATAAACCAATCGGAGATATGATACCATATATTTAGCAGTAAAATGGTATGTTATATCATTTAAATTGGAAAGAATGATTGGGAAAAAAAGACGCTAATAGCGCTAGCACAGAGCTAACAGCCAAGTTCAGTATCAAATTCAATGCGAATGCTAACAGCAGCTATCGACCGTTAGGCTAGCTATCATCTAGCTACTGCAGTGAAGCAGTGATGACGTAGTGCAGCATTAAAGCTGCGTCACACGTAATTCTGTTGACTGTTAAGTCATGTTATTGTGTAAATATGCCCTCATGCTGATTGCTATGACTTGGATTCAGTTCATTTAATTCTGAATGTTAAAATATGAAAGTTCCTGTTGAAATACAATGATTATATGATACTCTCTGATTTAATTGCACTTTTATAATTATTTGAAATATGTCTATGTTCAATTCATGATTGAATATGTGTGTGTATTTGAAATTGATTTCATATGGAAAATATATTTTCATTTATTGAAGTGATTTGAGATCACAAGATAAGAAGGAAACAAGATAGTAATTTACATTCTGCACTATGTGTGTAGATTGGTTTTTCTTTTAGCGGATTAAGACCGAATACAGATTCTGAACCCTGGAGGGTTCAGTGGCGAGCCAGTTTCAAAGAGACTGTGGACGGACCAGACGCACGGCGTGGCCAGCCGTGGGTTCTATCCTCAGAGACGTCAGACCACCGATTCACTTGAATCACACATTCAGATAAGACACACAACCTACATGAACAAGCTCTCCTTTCATCAAAGGAGAAACGGAAGAACTGAACTCTCGTGCTTGCAATTCAAAGAAAGACCATTTGTTTGTACTTTTATTTATTTTATTTTATTATAAGAGGGATTTATTTTGTACCTTTTTATTTCTATCATTTTGTATATTGTAAATATGTTGCCAGTTATTGTTATGAGGCAATAAATGTGTCACTGTTCAACGTATAAACGTCTTCTCTTTTAAGTGGGTCAACACAACAAAGTAAGAATTGTCCAACTACCGAACCTAACGTAAATGCTGGGTCATTAGCATCAATATTATACTTGAGTGAGTCTAAGGGCGCTACACTTGTCTCACCTGTTTCATCATGGCTGACAGACAGGTGAGAGCTGTTAGAGATCAGCAGGTCAGTGTCTGCTGCTCCTACCACAGAGCTTATAACCGGCATGCTGACAACAGACTCTGTCGGTGCTGCACCATCTTCAGCTTTCACGGAGAGAGCCTGACCGTCACGCTGGTCATTTTCCTCATGAGTAGGAGTCAACATGACGACATCGGTCTCCTGCTTCAGTCCAAGCGGCTCTCCCTCCTGACTGATGTGGAGTTCCTCCGGTTCCTCTTTCAGGTGGAGAAGCTCTGGGTCCTCTTGGTCCATGCTGGACACCGTCTTACAGACACGAGGCTGTGTGCAATCTGGAGGGACAACAAAAGGAGGATGACGATGCTGTGACAAAACAAACGTAGACATACGACGACGTGAGTAGGGATCGACCGATAATCGTCCGGGCCGGTTATATCGGCCGATATTCGGCCTTTTGACATATATCGGCATCGACCGATGAGAGATCAATGTAAAACTGGCTTCGGCCTATTTTGGCTCTGATGCAGCGACGCCTCTCTGCCTGCAGTCACTCCTCTGACTCCAGCATTTTCCCACCCACAGCAACATCTGATTGGTTGCACGGGTAAAACAGCCAATCAGCAGTGAGCTGTCCATGAAGGGCGCTCGTGGACACGAAGGTTTGCGAGTGAAGAAACTCCGGAGAGCACGTATATTGAAATTTATGATCCCAAGAGAAGTCGTCTCACTAGAGAGCATGCAGAACTTTGATTTTGCATCAAAAACTAATGCTGCACAATTGGGATTAATAACCACGTTTCTGTAAAAAAATATCTAACTTTGTTTTATTTACTTTATAGCTTGATTTTATTTAACATTTCAGGAAGTTCATTAATAAAATTTTAATTTCATTTTATTAGACGTGCTGCTGAGTTTCCTGCACTTTGTTACAATGTTCAAACAAAGATTTGTTAATTATTGTCCAAAGTGTAAAAATACTCAACTCGTGTTGAGTTGAAGTTTACGGCGTTAGTTCAGACAATATTTAGCTGTATTACTGTTTTACTACTAAACTGTGTACGTGAACGTCTGAGCCTCCGGTGCCGGTGCCCCGGGGACGGCGCTGCGGTTCACGGAGGGGACTTTTGATTTCGTGCGGTGGAGGAAAAAGCAGCATAAAGGTGAAGGAGATTTTGTACCAGGAGAGACAGTGCTCGCCAGAAACTACCAAGACAAAGTCAAACGGATTCCTGCCGCTGTTATTGCCCAAACTGGCCCTGTATCTTACACTGTTCACACAACTGATGGAGTTTGGCGCCACCATGTGGACCAACTCTTAAAGACACCCAAACCAACCCTGAACTGTCAGTGGATATCCATAAAGGTGAAAGACACAACAAAAACAAATAAACTAATCAAACCAAAGGCGACAACTAAACCACATAATATAAACATGCGGTGGCACAGTGGTCAGCGCTGTGATCATCATAACAAACAAACATGCATCATGTCCATCTGCTGTGATGCTTGGTTTGGTTATCTGTTTCTGTCTGGCTGGTTGTTACTTTGCTTAAATTACTGGTTGATTCGTTGGTTGGCTGTTTGTCATTGGTCATTTGGTTAGTTAGCTGGCGGGTTGGTTGGTTTGCTGCTTGTTCATTGGATGACTGGCTGGTTGTTTGGCTGTGTGGCTGGTTTGTTGGTATTTTTGGTTGGCTGTTGAGCTGTTCGACTGGTTGCTGGTCATTTGGCTAATACACTGGCTAGCTAGTTGGTTAGCAGTGTTTTGGTAGTTTGGTTATCTGTTTCTGTCTGGCTGGTTGTTACTTTGCTTAAATTACTGGTTGATTCGTTGGTTGGCTGTTTGTCATTGGTCATTTGGTTGGTTGTTGGTTGTTTGGTTGGTTGGATAGCTGGTTGGGTTTTGATAAAGCTTATTAATAAGGCTAGGCTAGTTGTTAGCGAGGGGACTTCCCATGTTGCACTGGGCTCCTCTTCTTCTTCCTCTTCCTCTTCCTCTCCACACATGAATGTTTCACTAGTTCTTCTCACTAACACGACTTCTTCCCCGGAGTCTTTGTGGTTTCTCATCCCGCAGGTTCCCATCGGCCGTTCCACTGCTGGATGAAGGTTGACAAGCACCGACTTCTTCAGGTCGGTTGTGATGTTTTAATATCTGGAAAAATGGAGTTCAGAATATAAAACAAAATTCTGTGTCAGACTTGGTTTTATGTCTTTCTGATACATTCATGAATACAACACATATATACAACCGAAGGTATTTACTCAACACAAATAGGAATAAAAACAATTAGCTCGGTGCTAATGCTACGTATGTTTCCATATTTGACTTTATCACTTCATAGAATGATCATAGATATGTTATTGCTGTTAATAATGAATAGTGTATCATTAAAAGATGGTATTCTGCTTGTTTATGATAAAGAGTGTATCGTTAAAACACTGTGCTAGCTTGTATTTTCAAAAATCCTTAGGGAAGCCTTAGGGAAACAACTGGCCATACTCACCGCAGACCACCAGCGTGATTGGGACATGCACATCCCCCTTGTCTTGCTGGCCTACAGATCTGCTGTGCAAGATTCCACCTCATGCACACCTGCTCTGCTGATGTTGGGTCGGGAGCTGCGGGCCCCTGCGGAGATGGTGTTTGGAAACCCCCCGGACACACCAGCAGCTCCACCGGGGCCAGAATATGCAGGAGGCTCCAAGATAGGATGGAGTCAGCTCACGCTTTTGCCCGTGACCAGCTCGGGAAAGCGGGGATGAGGCAAAAGAGGAATTACGACCTGAGGTCCAGAGGGAAAGACTTCAGCGCTGGTGACCTAGTGTGGGTGTACACCCCTAAACGGAAAAAGGGACGGTGCCCAAAATTAGACTGTCGCTGGTCGGGGCCCTGTGAAGTTTTGGAGAGATTGGGGGAGGTCGTGTACAGGGTCCAGCTGCCCCCTAGAGGGAGACGGGTGGCGCTTCACAGGGACAGGTTGGCCCCATACAAAGGGGATGCGCGCCCACTTCAGCGGCCCAGGCCCCGTCCCCGTCCCCCAACGCCCCCTCCCAGAGACAAGACACCACCACCCCCGGACTCACCCCCTGCGCAGTGGCAGGAGGCTGCAGCGCTGCCCACTCGGCCCCGGAGGCGGAGAAAGCCCCCGGGCCATCTCAGAGACTTTGTTTGTGATCCCTCGGGGCGAGGGATTCAGTAAGGGGGGGGGGGGGGGGGGGGGGGGCAGTGTAACGGTTCATGCTTTAGTAGTGTTCATTATTCCTACGCTGCAGAGTCCGCAAAGGCATCCAGGGAGGAGGGGCGGTGTGTGTGTGGGGGTGCCGCGGGGAGGAGGAGGAGAACGAGAGAACTGCGGGAGTTAGGGACAGAGTTACCCGTTCTGTGGTGGCGTGGTTACGGCCGACAGTGACCATTTAATAAAATAATAAAAAGCTCTTTGCGAGATCCACCGTGTGCTGATTCCAGCGTCCGACGGACGCTACAATACTGAAACAATCTATTTAGATTAATGCCTGACTGTTAAACGTGTATAAAGTGTGTGGTGAGGGGTTTTACAGCCTTAAAACATTTATGTACATGTATAATAATTGTAAAATAATAAAGATGACTACATTCTGGATTTCACTTATTGCGGGTTATTTTTAGAACGTAACCCCCCAAAATGAGGGACTACTGTATTATGATTGCTTGTTTTGTACCGTAACTGTCCAACGCTGAATTTAGTGTTTTTACATCAGGCACCTTGGGCAGCTAAGGGGTCCTCGGGGAAATAAATGTTCCGTTATAAACAACGCCCGAGTTCGTTCTGTCTGCGTTTTTGAAGACGGTGGGTCGGAAACTAGCCGTTAACGATATTTTCCAAAACTGAAGAACCGGTTTATGGAATTTTGACACTTGACCGGGATCCTCTTTACAAACCGGGATATATTTTAACGTTCAAAATTTACTGAACTGCGTGTGATGCGTCTTTAATGCCGCATCGCGTCATCACAGCTTAACCGGCGATAGCTAGCTTAACTGGATAGCTGCTCTGTTAGCATTCATATTGAATTTGACATTGAACTTAGCCGTTAGCTTCGCGCTAGCGCTATCAGCGTCTTTTTTTCCAATCATTCTTTGCACGTTCGATTATATAAACTACACCATTGTACTGCTAAATATCTGGTATATCTCCGATTGGTTTATTTGATCAGAACTAGGTGTTATTTGCCCAAAACTAAAACGAAGCCGAGATTCGTTCTGTCACTGACGTCATATCCGGGTCGATGTCTTTCAGTGGGATAAATGCTAGTCCGCTAAAATGCTAGTCACAAGAACGGTTCTTTGTTCTCAGTGGGATGACGCAATGTGTGTTTGTAACTTTTAAATATTTTATTGGGGTCGGATTTCTCTATTATCTATTTATGTTTAAAAATCTCAATTTTGTGTCATGAACACTTTAAAGAACAAATTCTACTTTTAGGCTTTGAGATTATATTTAGACAAAAGACAATTCCTTATATAATAGGTTTAAAGGACAGTGATGTCATTAGTATTTCGTATTTTCCAGTTATATTGCATACATTTATGTATATTTCTGCTTTCCATGACATTTATTTTTGCATTGGTATTCCTGTTCTTGAACTGATATTTGAAGTTTCCAGAGGAATAAAGGGAGGCGATTGATTTTAAATTAACGGTACAATCAGCTGTAGCAGAAGATAACAGGAAATCATTTGTTTCGCCTGCAGGTATTTCAGCTGAACAGGATGCCTTTTTAAAAAGCGACCAAAGATTGCCTGTAAAGAACCGAATGAACAAAACTGAGTGAAGATCGATCATCAGCGAAGACTGCGAGATATCACCTGGAGACCCGGAATGAAATCACACAGAATAAGTATGTATGTTTGTCCTCGCATGCTTGCTTCATCACAGCAGCGTCCAATTCCTTCAATCTGTCCTCCAGATTGTCCACAGCAACATGTCTGCAAGGAGGAGGAGGAGGAGGTTCCTGCGGATCAGCAGCCCTGGAAGGAGGAGATGAACTCCAGTATTGTCAAAGAGGAGCCAGAGCCTCCACGCGTGAAAGAGGAGCAGGAAGAAATCCCCACCAGTCAGGAGAGAGAGCGGCTTGGACTGAAGCAGGAGACTGGAGCCTTCATGTTGAGTCCGACTTGTGGAGAAAAAGACCACAGCAAAGATCAGACTCTGTTCCTGAAACCTGATGAAGATGCAGATGAAGAGTCTGGAGTTCTCATGCCAGTTATTACCTCTGTGGTAGGAGCAGCAGACATTGACCAGCTGCTGGTCTCTAACAGCTGTCATGCACCTGGAAGCCATGACAACAGAAGAGAAACAGGTCAAGAGGATGTTGAATGTGATCCCACACTTCAAACCCACAGCAAAAAGGATGGAAAAAGGAGACCATATGTTTGCTCAACATGCAGCAAAGCTTTCACAAGAAATAGTGACTGTCTAAAACACATGAGAACCCACACAGGTGAGAGGCCTTATAATTGTGAAACATGTGGGAAACATTTTAGACATAGTGGTCACTTTGCAGTCCACATGAGAACCCACACAGGTGAGAAGCCTTATAATTGTAAAACATGTGGGAAACATTTTAGACATAGTGGTCACTTTGCAGTCCACATGAGAACCCACACAGGTGAGAAGCCTTATGATTGTAAAACATGTGGGAAACATTTCAGACATAGTGGTCACTTTGCAGTCCACATGAGAACCCACACAGGTGAGAAGCCTTATAATTGTGAAACATGTGGGAAACATTTTAGACAGAGTGGTCACTTTGCAGTCCACATGAGAACCCACACAGGTGAGAAGCCTTATAATTGTAAAACATGTGGGAAACATTTCAGACATAGTGGTGACTTGGCACGCCACATGAGAACCCACACAGGTGAGAAGCCTTATGATTGTAAAACATGTGGGAAACATTTTAGACAGAGTGGTCACTTGGCAGTCCACATGAGAACCCACACAGGTGAGAAGCTTTAAATTAGATCAACGTGGGAATCATTTCAGAAGATCTGCCCACGCTTTTTTCTTCTAAAAATAGCAAATTACTATTACTTTCAGATCTATTGAACATGCCAGATTGAAATATTTCTTCAGAGCTCAGTTGAAAACAATGTTTATTATCAGATTAAAGGGTTAAGTCCAAAGTGCCACCTCGGAATTACTTGTTCTTTCGTTTGACAAATAGTTCATAACTCAAAAGTTCTGATTATAGTCTGTCGACTTCCTCGCATCTCAGCTTTGCTTCATCATTAATGGCATTTCTTTGGGTTTTAAAGTGCTGCTCAGACACAAGAAGCAATCTGATGACGGCTCTTTTAAAGAAGCAACAAAATGATCATTTAGCTGCCGCCTTAAATGACATTAAACAGATAATATATATCACTTTAACTGTAAAAAAAAAAAACCTAAACCCTCATAACGATCACATTTATTACCAAATAACTTTCTCGTGCTGGATTATTTCTGGTCGTTCATCACAAGGCTCAAGACTCCCATTATTTTGTTTGTCTGGACGTGCTTTTTAGAAGCGAAGAATAAAAAAAAAAGAGCAAATACAGTGCTTAATTGAAGAAAAAGCACCTCTGATGTTAAGGAGAGCTAAAAATAGTCTGTGGCTATAATTAGATTGTCCTGGATAAAATCCGTTGTGACTCCGATCTTCAGAGAATCAGAGATCGGTCGGCGTTTTGCTAATACCCCCATCAGCGCACTAGTTGCCCCCTGGGGCGGCTCAGAGTGTGTGTTGTTGCTGTTCACGCTGTGTTCATGTGTTCACCCGCCGGCTCAGCCGCTCTGTTCACCTTCAACGTCTGCTCCCTCGTTCATCACAATAGAAGCCGGAGTCAGAACCCGATGTTTCCGGGCCTCTTGTTTATTTTTTCGTAAACTTGTAAATAAAAAATAAATAAAAAAAACTTGTTGTGAACTGTGTATTTGGAGAGTCGTTACTCAGTGGGGAGGAATAATGGAACCTCTACAATGTCAGAAAGAAGTTAGTTGCTTTTGGCCGATTCGGCTTGTAACCCGTTTGAGGTTTGGAACGTCTCTGGCTGCTCAAATTGGATTTCAAGGTGTCCACAGTGACAGGACAAATGACTAAGAGACGACAGTCTGTGGACGCAATGAGACGAAGCTGTGTGCTGCTGGAAACGTTGGGGTTACGTTTCTGAAAGGGCGAGGCGTAGCGACCGACGCCCGTGTCGTTGCCACAGCAACCCAAGATAGGTGGTCCTCATCTGGACAATCTAATTACTCAGTGTTAATGTCAGAGCAAAGGAATTCCACGAGTCAGAAAGTAAGTTGAGTTGATGTTTGGACTGGAAGTCCATGAAACCATGAATGGTAAATAATGGAATTTCTAAATGGAATTTTAATGTGACGTTTGCGGTGTAAAAAGTGTGAGACATAATGACAATAAGAGCACATCTTAATCTTTACTTTCTTCACGGAGGACAGATTTATCTGATTTCTAACTGATGCATCTTAATAATGGCTTTCTTTCTACATCATGAGCATCAAACAGAGGACATGCAATGCATTGAATTTTGTTCTACCATGCTGTATCAACATCAGCAACATTGGTAACTTTTATTACATTGTTACAAATAGCATAAAATCCTAAACAATTAAGGTAGTCATTCAGTGTTTGTTATCCTTTCATGAACAACAGTTACATCACAGTTGTTTGGGTTCAGATGTTAGACACGCTTCCATCCCATATTAGCTGCGTAGCTGCTGTGAATCTGATGATGACATCATCTGCAAAACAGCAGGAACTCTATATCCTGTATTCAGAATGCAGGTGAACCTTTAACCATCTGAACAGAAGGATTTCCTTATCATATTGTAACGTCGGTGCGAACCATGAATCAGGAGAGGAGGATTCTTTACCAGGCTTTATTCCAGCGCTGAACACAACAATTAACAGGGTCACTGTTTCGGCCGAAACCCACGCCAACTCTCACTCATGGACCGCTCTCCGCTCTCTAACTCTCTCTCTTTTCCGTGCGCACATAACAAAATCCCTTAAAGGAACAGCGCAACAATAACACCACCCATAGCCCCCTAGGGATCATTACACTGCCCCCCCAACAGTAAGTTCCTCGTCCTCGAGGGAACAACGAAGTCTCTGAAACGGGGGGGTAGTCTCCTTCTCCGCCTTGGCCTCCCGGGATTCTGAGGGACAACAGGAACTGCCGGGGAAGGAGAGTAAACACTGGGCGAGGAGGACGACTGCTGTTCACCTGCTCCGGGGGTTGGGGGGGATGAGGCCGCTCCCGTCGCTCTGCGAAGGGGGGGAGCGCTGGACCCTTGTAAGGGGCTAACCCAGGGGTGGGCAAACCTTTTGACTCGCGGGCCACAATAGGTTCTAAAATTTGACAGAGGGGCCGGACCAAGAACAGATGGATGGAGTATTTGTGTGAGCTAATATAAATGACACATGAAAGCTATTGCATTAAAGGATTTGGCCTTTTACAGGTAGCATTCCAGGGAAAAGGTCAAATGAATGAGGTTTAATTATAATACAATTATATTTAATGATATAATTTGGACAAGTTCGGCGGGCCGGATTAAAAAGACCAACGGGCCGCATATGGCCCCCGGGCCTGGGTTTGCCCATGTCTGGGCTAACCTGTCTCTGTGGATGACCACCCTCCTGCCCCTAGGTGGCAGCTGCACCCGGTAAACCACCTCCCCCACTCGCTCCAGCACACAACAGGGCCCCACCCAGCTACTGTCCAGTTTAGGACAGCGTCCTTTCTTCCTTCTCGGGCTGTACACCCACACCAGCTCTCCAGCGAGGAAGTGCCTCCCTTTGGTGGTGGCGTCGTAGTTCCTTTTCTGGCGGAGCCCAGCCTTTGCCAGTTGGTCCCGCGCGAAGGCATGTGCAGACTCCATCCGGTCCTGCAGTTTCCGGGCGTAGTTCGGACCCGGTGGTGCCTCCGGCGCGTCAGGGGGCTTCCCGAAAGCCAGCTCAGCAGGGGTCCTCAGCTCTCTCCCCAGCATGAGCAGGGCAGGTGTGCACACGGTGGAGTCCTGGACCGCAGACCTGTAGGCCATGAGGACGAGGGGAAGATGGGTGTCCCAGTCCCGCTGATGCTCGGCTGTGAGGATGGCTAACTGCTGGGCCAGAGTCCGATTAAACCGCTCCACCAGGCCATCGCTCTGGTGGTGGAGCGGGGTGGTGCGGGTCTTTTGGATGCCAAGGCGCTCGCACATGGCAGCAAACACCTTGGACTCAAAGTTCCGCCCTTGGTCGCTGTGAAGGGTCGCTGGTGTTCCAAACCGGCTGAACATCCCCTCCACCAGCGTGTCGGCCACTGTCACCGCCTCCTAAACGTCTTCTCTTTTAAGTGGGTCAACACAACAAAGTAAAAATTGTCCAACTACCGAACCTAACGTGAATGTTGGGTCATTAGCATCAATATTATACTTGAGTGAGTCTAAGGGCGCTACACTTGTCTCACCTGTTTCATCATGGCTGACAGACAGGTGAGAGCTGTTAGAGATCAGCAGGTCAGTGTCTGCTGCTCCTACCACAGAGCTTATAACCGGCATGCTGACAACAGACTCTGTCGGTGCTGCACCATCTTCAGCTTTCACGGAGAGAGCCTGACCGTCACGCTGGTCATTTTCCTCATGAGTAGGAGTCAACATGACGACATCGGTCTCCTGCTTCAGTCCAAGCGGCTCTCCCTCCTGACTGATGTGGAGTTCCTCCGGTTCCTCTTTCAGGTGGAGAAGCTCTGGGTCCTCTTGGTCCATGCTGGACTCCGTCTTACAGACACGAGGCTGTGGGCGATCTGGAAGGACAACAAAAGGAGGATGACGATGCTGTGACAAAACAAACGTAGACATACGACGACATGAGTAGGGATCGACCGATAATCGTCCGGGCCGGTTATATTGGCCGATATTCGGCCTTTTGACATATATCGGCATCGACCGATGAGAGGTCAATGTAAAACTGGCTTCGGCCTATTTTGGCTCTGATGCAGCGACGCCTCTCTGCCTGCAGTCACTCCTCTGACTCCAGCATTGTCCCACCCACAGCAACATCTGATTGGTTGCACGGGTAAAACAGCCAATCAGCAGTGAGCTGTCCATGAAGGGCGCTCGTGGACACGAAGGTTTGCGAGTGAAGAAACTCCGGAGAGCACGTATATGGAAATTTATGAGCCCAAGAGAAGTCGTCTCACTAGAGAGCATGCAGAACTTTGATTTTGCATCACAAACTAATGCTGCACAATTGGGATTAATAACCACGTTTCTGTAAAAAAATATCTAACTTTGTTTTATTTACTTTATAGCTTTATTTTATTTAACATTTCAGGAAGGTCATTAATATAATTTTAATTTCATTTTATTAGACGTGCTGCTGAGTTTCCTGCACTTTGTTACAATGTTCAAACAAAGATTTGTTAATTATTGTCCGGAATGTAAAAATACTCAACTCGTGTTGAGTTGAAGTTTACGGCGTTAGTTCAGACAATATTTAGCTGTATTACTGTTTTACTACTAAACTGTGTACTTGAACGTCTGAGCCTCCGGTGCCGGTGCCCCGGGGACGGCGCTGCGGTTCACGGAGGGGACTTTTGATTTCGTGCGGTGGAGGAAAAAGCAGCATAAAGGTGAAGGAGATTTTGTACCAGGAGAGACAGTGCTCGCCAGAAACTACCAAGACAAAGTCAAACGGATTCCTGCCAATGTTATTGCCCAAACTGGCCCTGTATCTTACACTGTTCACACAACTGATGGAGTTTGGTGCCACCATGTGGACCAACTCTTGAAGACACCCAAACCAACCCTGAATTGTCAGTGGCTATCAATAAAGGTGAAAGACACAACAAAAACAAATAAACTAATCAAACCAAAGGCGACAACTAAACCACATAATATAAACATGCGGTGGCACAGTGGTCAGCGCTGTGATCATCATAACAAACAAACATGCATCATGTCCATCTGCTGTGATGCTACTGCAGGGGGCGACAACCTCTGCAGGGGGCTGCCATGCAGAGAATATTAAGAGGCAAAAGAAAATGGTGTTTTATTATATTTCACATTTCACAAAATGCTAAAGATTGAATTGTTTACACTAAATTGTCCGTACGTGTGAGTGTGTGTGTGAATTATTGTTGGACCGGGACTCGGTATCGGTTCAAAATCAAATGACTCTGATTCCCGTTGAGTGAGAAACAGACGGACATCCTGGCAGGAACAACACACCAACACATGCAGGATCCGACAGGATCCGACAGGCCGGCTTGCCGTCATCCCGACTCAGCTCGCTTCTCAGCTGACTTTAGGTGACTTGAAGCCTCGGCTGCTGAGGAGCTCTTCCTGGTCAGCCGGGTGCAGGATGCTAATGAACGAGCCTGAGTTCCAGTGCACCTCCGGCTGGATGACACCGAGCAGCATCTCTGTCAGGAAGCTTCAACCTGCTTTGCTGCACGGCTGACGCTTAGCCACCGCCTTAGCACGTGTTAGCGTTAAAGCGGCTTTGACGTGCACATTCTACACGGGCTCTCTAGATTTGAGTACAGATCCTCGTCTCCGTTGTGCTTCAGGACCAGAAGAAGCATGGAACCCTGAAGACAGCAGCTGTAGTCCGTTTGGATCCAGGACGGTCACGCTGGATTCCAGTGAGGCTCAGTTTCAGGATGGGTTGCTGGTGAAATTCCCTGGAAAGTACGTCAGCTGTAATCACTACCTACTTTGACTCTCACGTGATGCCTTTAAACTATTGGATGGTTTATCAGCCAGAGCTTGATTGCGTGAAAAACAGGACATCGGTATGGAACGCAGGTAAGAATATCCAGAACCATGCTGTTAAACGAACGCCGTCATTATGAGCCCTGTTTTTAATGGATGTCCGTTTTGAAATGTGTGTGCTTTCTGTTTCAGAAGGATCGGTTTCATACCTCAAGTATCTTTGCTCTGACTGCTATTAGTGAAATTGATGCTTGGATTGAGGTCCAATCAATAAGAGTGCAAGCTTTTCACTGGAAGTCTGCTCTGCAGCTTCTTCATGGTTTTCAGTTTCACACTTTCAGGCGGAGTCAAATGAGTTCAGCTCAAGTTCAACTGATGAAACACGCACTTTATCAGTCGTCACAAATACATGCTGCGCGTTTGTTGGATGGAGATTACGTTGTTTGGATCCTCGCTTTGCTCCCATTCATGGATCGTTCTCGGAAATGTGTGAATGAATCCATTTTTAGTGTTATTTCTTATGATTGAACACTTTGGTTAACAAAATCCCACATAAACATTTTAACTCTGGATTTTATTACGTACAAATTTGCTATAAATTACATGCCAACTCTTGAACATTTACACAAACAAGTAAAATTTGAACCCTTCACATGAACAACTTCACTCAGCAAATAAGTGGAGAAAATGATATTATACAAAGATGATCATAGTTTAAGTAAGAGACTAGCAATTGAATAAAGATTAAATATTATTTCACAGGCTAATGTTGGGTTTACGGCAAGTTTTTCCATCTTGTTTACCCGCAATGATTTTAGATCTACAGCAGAGGTCGCTGTTGAGTGACCAACACAGTGTCGACACAGTTTGTGTAATGTGTCAAAACACTCCTCGAGGTATCAATAACCCATTTTAGAATAGTGGGACAACATTCAGGATTTTATCTGGTGTATAATTTGATGGATAATGTCTACGATTAGCTGCTCGTTGCTACACGGATGTAAGGCTGTAAAATATACCGACAAGATCAAATCCAGAACAAGTGAAAACGAGAAGAAAGGATTTCAGGAAATAGACATATCATGAATTTACATCATTTATTATTAGACATTTATTATTTAGGTGACTTTGACCCTCGGATCTAGATTCAGGACAAACGACTGAAAACAATCACTGAGAAGTAATAATAATAATAATAATAATAAATGTTATTTAAAGGCGCCTTTTGTCGGCACTCAAGGACACCGTACAGATATGTATATACACACAAAAATAACATATATAGAATCAGTGACGTGCGGTGAGGTTCATGTCTGGTGAGGCACAGTCAGATTTACAAATAAATGAACCTACAGCTTGTTCATCATTTGATTGGCAACATTTAATGTGTTTTGTTTAAAAATTCGTACCAGCATTTTTTACATATTGTCACAAACCTGGCTCATCAGTTTATGACAAAAAGGGGAGACCATACATAATCTGCGTATTTACAAGAGATTTAATGAAATTGTATGACGTGAATTTATTCAACTCTGCGTATCAGTGTGCGTGCAGCGTTGGGTGTGTGTGGGTGCGTGTGTTGATCAGTTAAAGTTTAACTGATGTTTATGTGAGGGTCATGTTGCTGCACTCGTTAATGTGCCTTATTACGCACACCTGTTTCTGCCTCTCGCTCCTGGACCTGCGGCGTGGGGATTGGCTGCGGTCACCCCGGGCGCACCTGAGGCAGATTGAGCCAAATCGCCACCAGCCCTCATAAGCCCTGCCCCGCCCGCTGTTCCCCATCGGACTACTCTTCGGTTCTCGTCTCTACGTGCGGCACGTCTTTCTGCCGCTCCCCGTCCCCGCTCCCCGTCCCCGCTCCCCGTCCCCGCTCCCCGTCCCCGCTCCCCGTCCCCGCTCCCCGTCCCCGCTCCCCGTCCCCGCTCCCCGTCCCCGCTCCCCGTCCCCGCTCCCCGTCCCCGCTCCCCGTCCCCGCTTCCCGTCCCCGCTCCCCGTCCCAGCTCCCCGTCCCCGCTCCCCGTCCCCACTCCCCATCCCCGCTCCGCGCTCCCTGGGTCTCGCCTCGTCCTTTCCGACCGCAGCTGATCCGTGCGCCCGGGTCCTGCGTAGCATTTTCTTTTTTTTGTGACCGGTTTTTATTAGAGCTGGCTTTTTGGTTTTTCTTTCTCGGCTGTGTTTTTTGTTATATAGATATTTTCATTGGGCTCCAGCCGCCCCGCAATCCTGTGTGCGGCTCCAGGATATTGTGTTTCCTGATGGACATATCAGTAAAATGTAAAGTCCACGATCGCGACATCTCCGTCCTCTGTTCCCTGGGGTCCCCTCGCACCCCTCGCACCCGTCCACAACAGTATAACTGTTAAACATCTGTTCTGACTCTGAGATGTGTGTGTGTGTCCAGCTGGGGCGTGCGCACCGCGGTTCTGCTCGTGTTTGACGAGGCTTCTCGGTAAATTCTTCATGTCGCAATATCCCATCCGAGTCCAGACATTGTCAGAAGTTGAGAAAAGAAGGCAAGAAAAGCAGAAAACACGGGTTAGGTTAGGTATGTATTTATTTCAGGCAATGACAAAAGCGCACAAAACAAAACTACCCGTGCCACATTGCACGAGCCACATTTAAACAATAAGTAATAAGTAAAATGCCAATGCAGCCTGAAAGGGAGTGGGAAGAAGAAAATTTATTTAATCCCACCCCCATTTCTCATAACATATAAACGTAGTAAGCTCCTCAATTTCAAGCTCCAAATCATATTAACAACAACTATATACACTGCATGATTTCGAAAAATACAACAAAATATCGGATGAAACTAGCGAAATTACAAAATTATATATATATATATTATATTTTTTATTCATTATTATTATTTATTTTTTTGCATTATGGTATTACCACAGGTAACATGACAGTTTAGACAGTCATGCCAACATTAATAATAAACAATACCAGCAATGGTAACAAACATATACCAACAATGGTAATGGAAACAATAAATACCTTCAAGACCCTCTGTTTGAATATTGCGAGTAAACCAGCAGTCTATATACTAGCTTAAATTGAGTTCGGGTTCTTGCTTGACGTCCAGACAGCCAGCGCTTCCGTGTTTACAAGCCCATCTCGAAGAGCGGATCAGCTGATGAGTGCACTGAATCACTCACTGGCCTCCTATGGGCTGGAGGCCATATTACACATGGCCTCATTCTGCAGTATTTTAATGCCGCTGAGCACAAGAATACGTGACGCACTAATTGTATTATTAAAAATGAAAAAATCATAAAATATATAATATAATATCACTGATGTTATATTATATATTATATGATTTTTAGACTATTTTTAATAATACAAATACATGATTTTTATAGTGGAGGCAGGTGAGGCTGTGCCTCACCTGCCTCCAGTGACTGCACGTCACTGTATAGAATAAAAAAGTTAGTTGAAAAGTAATAATTCAATTCAATTCAGTTTTATTTCTATAGCGCCAGATCACAACATAAAGTCATCTCAAGGCACTTTAATGGATTAGCAGGGAAAGACCTGCAGGGAAACACAGAACCCAACTTGACCCACAAGAGCAACGGAGGCAAGGAAAAACTTCCCTCTAACGGGCAGAAACCTTGGACAGAACCTAGGCTCATGGTGGACGGCCATCTGTCTGACCGGCTGGGTTGAGAGAGAGAGAGAGAGAGAGAGAGAGAGAGAGAGAGAGAGAATGGCAGGTCGGAGACGAGTCAAGGAGATGGATAGGGAAGTGATAGCGAGACAGAGCAGGAGCAGACAAAGTAAAACCAAAATAAATTAAACGAAAATAAATTGAGAAAGTGATAAGGAAATAAAAAAATAAAAATTGACAGTTGGCATCAGGGGGGGGGGGGGGGGACGACAGACAGGTGCATGGAGGAAGAGGAAGAGGAAGAGGATCTCAGGGTGCGGGAAGGAGAGGGAACACTAAGGAGGTTGGACAGATATGGGGGGGGGGGGGGGGGTTGTGGATGGTCTTGAGCGTTAACAGAAGGCGAAGACGATTGATGTTTCCAAGATGGAAATAGGCAGGAAGTGGGCTGCTCTCTCTCTCTCGCTCTCTCTCTTCATCTTCTTCTTCACTGGTCTTCTCTCTCTCTATGGTGGAAATAAACAAATAGTATCAAGTACTTTTAATGATACTCTCTATATTATAAACAAATAGCATAAAATATTCAAACATTTTTGAAAATAAAAGCTAGCACAGTGTTTTAACGATACACTAGTTATCATAAACAAGCAGAATACCATCTTTTAATGATACACTATTCATTATTAACAGCAATAATATATCTATGATCATTCTATGAAGTGATAAAGTCAAATATGGAAACATACGTAACATTAGCACCGAGCTAATTGTTTTTTATTCCTATTTGTGTTGAGTAAATACCTTCGGTTGTATATATGTGTTGTATTCATGAATGTATCAGAAAGACATAAAACCAAGTCTGACACAGAATTTTGTTTTATATTCTGAACTCCATTTTCCCAGATATTAAAACATCACAACCGACCTGAAGAAGTCGGTGCTTGTCAACCTTCATCCAGCAGTGGAACGGCCGATGGGAACCTGCGGGATGAGAAACCACAAAGACTCCGGGGAAGAAGTCGTGTTAGTGAGAAGAACTAGTGAAACATTCATGTGTGGAGAGGAAGAGGAAGAGGAAGAGGAAGAAGAAGAGGAGCCCAGTGCAACATGGGAAGTCCCCTCGCTAACAACTAGCCTAGCCTTATTAATAAGCTTTATCAAAACCCAACCAGCTATCCAACCAACCAAACAACCAGCCATCAAAACCAGGCATTCAGCACACCAGCAGCGACTCCACTTCCTGAGGGTGCTCAGGAGGAACAACCTGGAGGAGAAGCTGCTGGTGGCCTTCTACAGAGCCCCCTGGAGAGCATCCTGGCGTACTGCATCACGGTGTGGTACGCCGCGTGCACAGCAGCGGAGAGGAAAACCCTGCAGAGAGTGATCAACACAGCCCAGAAGATCACCGGCTGCTCTCTGCCCCCCCTGGACTGTATCGCCGGCTCTCGCTACCTCAGCAGAGCTACAAACATCGTCAGAGACTCAACAGCCAACCAAAACGTCACCAACCAAAAATTCCAACAAACCAGCCAAACAACCAAACAACCAGTCATCAAAACCAGGCCTTCGGCAAACCAGCCAGCTAACTAACCAAATGACCAACAACCAGTCAAGCAACTCAACAGCCAACCAAAATGTCACCAACCAAAAATACCAACAAACCAGCCACACAACCAAACAGCCAGCCATCAAAACCAGGCCTTCAGCAGACCAACCAAAATCCACACATTCATCCAATGAACAAGCAGCAAACCAACCAACCAACCAGCCAGCCAGCTAACTAACCAAATGACCAACAACCAGTCAAGCAACTCAACAGCCAACCAAAATGTCACCAACCAAAAATACCAACAAACCAGCCACACAACCAAACAACCTGTCATCAAAACCAGGCCTTCGGCAGACCAACCAAAATCCACACATTCATCCAATGAACAAGCAGCAAACCAACCAACCAACCAGCCAGCCAGCTAACTAACCAAATGACCAACAACCAGTCAAACAACGCAACAACCAACCAAAATGTCACCAACCAAAAATAGCAACAAACCAGCCACACAACCAAACAGCCAGCCATCAAAACCAGGCCTTCAGCAGACCAACCAAAATCCACACATTTATCCAATGAACAAGCAGCAAACCAACCAACCAACCAGCCAGCACCCTAACTAACCAAATTACCAACAACCAGTCAATCAACTCAACAGCCAACCAAAATGTCACCAACCAAAAATACCAACAAACCAGCCACACAACCAAACAACCAGTCATCAAAACCAGGCCTTCAGCAGACCAACCAAAAAGCCACCCAGCCAGCCAGCCAACTAACCAAAAATACCAAGAAACCAGCCACACAACCAAACAACCAGTCATCAAAACCACCAGTTAATCAATCAAGCCAAAAATCCATCCAACCAAAGAAGCAGAGGAGGAGAAGCTAAAGAAAGGAAGACAGGGAGATTCAGGGAGAGAGACAGGAGGTGTGTGGGGAAGGAGATCTTAATGCTGGAGAAAAATCACAAATCAGAATAAATGAAATAAAATCTATTTTATGACTTTGGAGGAGGTTAAACTTTAGGAGCTCTCCTTCCTCCCCCAACACCACGCTGCCTGTTCCTCTCCTTGAGGATGGCCCGTATGTTTCTGATCCACTTTGGTGCAGGGACAGTTGTCCCAGCACGTCTGGTGGAGGACAGAGGAGGTGCAGGCCGCTTGAGGGAAACGGAGGAGGGAGCGTTTGAGGAGGAGGTGGAGCGAGAGTAAGAGGAGGAGCTAAAGGAAGAGTAGCTTGAGGAAGGGGCAGAGGGAAGAGCAGGGGGGGAGATGTGAGGACTAGGAGGAGACTCAGCAGGAGAGCAGCGGGGGGACCTGATGGGTTCCTCCGGTGCCGGGACCCTCCTCAGGACCAGTCTGGTGTTGTCGGGTTGGCTGGGGTCGGGCACGAGGACAGACGTCCAGACGAAGCGCTGAGAAACCTGAAGAGTGAAAAAATGATTGACACTGAAGCTTGGAGAGGCGGGATCATTCATCCTGACAGAGACACTTGGTGAACTAACTCATGTGTCCATCCAGGAAATGACAGAGGTTTCAAATTCAAAGGTGTGTAGCGTAGAAAAAGAACACTTCAATTTACCCCATTGGTTGGGAAGCAGCCGCAGCAGGTGCAGGGGGGGGGATAGCCGGGGGGGCACCTGGAGGGAGAACCAGTCGGAGTGGCGGGGAACGCCGGGACGTCACAATCCTGAAAGGACAAAGCATTTGATTCAGTTCATTGGGATTTTTATTTTACAGAATATTACACAAGTTTGGATTAGATAAGACGACTATTAGAACCATTCAGGCTTTGTAGAGCAAGAATTTAAATTAATGTCAAGCAGTTTCATCCATCAAAGAGGCACACGGCAGGGTTGCTCGTAGTCTCCACTTCTATTTGCATTATATCTAGAGCTGCTGAATAAACATGAACAAGACTCAGACGCTCTGATACGATCCTAACCCCCCCCCCCCCCCCCCGATGGAGATGACTCCTAAGCACCCTCTGATGTCGCCGGCTGAGTCTCTGTCTGTTGAGCATTTGCTGCAGTTTTCAAACTCAAATGTGTGGAGCATAGAAAAAGAAAATGTCTATTTACTTCATCAGATGCTTCTGGGGAGCACGTGGAGCAGCTGCAGGGGGGAGGAGGGCTGGGGGGGAACCTGGAGGGAGAACCAGTGGGAGTGGCGGGGACCTCCGGTGCCGGGACCCTCCTCAGGACCAGTCTGGTGTTGTCGGGTTGGCTGGGGTCGGGCACGAGGACAGACGTCCAGACGAAGCGCTGAGAAACCTGAAGACAGAAAGAAAACTTTAGAATCCTGCTGCAGGTCACATCAACGCATCGTCAGCGGATCACTGGTTGAGTCGTGCTGGCATTTGATTTTTGTTTTGTTGTTGTTGTTCTTTTCACTTCAATTTATTACGATTTTTAACAGCAACAGAGCATTTGTTACCAATATTATTGTCCACATAATACATAATATAACATAATAGTCAGACATCATAAACACATTCAGATCTTTAGGTCCAGCTTTCCTATACGATGGAACTAATCTTAATTACAGTAGTGGCACGCCCAGAAATACACGACCCCATTATCCTTTTGATGAGTTTATACATGAAAAAGCCTTCTGCTGGACGCCATCGCTTTATGAAGATGTGTAACTGCAGTCGTAATAAATAAGTTATCTTTTCCATCTCATAAAGTTCTTTCAGTTTTACTTTCCAAACATTAAGCGACGGTGGTTCTGTCTTCATCCATGAGATTGTGATGCATTTCAGAGCTGCTGTGAAACGTATGGTTCAAAGGTCGGTTGCAGGTCGTCCTTTGCGGCCCTGGTGGAGTAATACCCAGAACAGCCACCGTCACATCCCTCGCTATTTCTAACTGAAAGATCTGGTTTATGGCAGGATACACCTCATCCCAAAATGTTTTTATTTTAGGACATGACCAGAATATGTGTGTGTTTGTGATTAGGCACGTCTGTGCTGCAATTTCTCCAACACAGACTTGGGATATTCGGTGTCATTTTAGCAACAATATCTGGAGTCCTGAAATATCTACTGATTATGTTGCATTTAAATTCTCTCCATGTGTTTGAGTTTGTGGTCTGGTGTGCCGCTATACACGCCTCTTTACACATTTCATCAGAGATATTTTGTACCGCCTCCGCCTCGCCAAAATGGGTTTGTTTTGAGTCATCGACTCAAATATTTTGTATAACTTTGTCATTACTTTTTGATCTCCTTCTCGTTTTTGAATTAGTATAAGGAATTTTTCAATGGCCGATGGTTCCAGCACTTTTTTCCAATCTCTGTGAGACACTAAGAAAGACCGTATTTGCAGGTACCTAAAGAAATCATTTTTATTAAGTTGGTATTTTCTTCTCAGCTGATCGAATGACAATAATCAATTAGCTCATGTATATAAATAAGACTACGGTCAGCCCATGTCAGGAAGCCTGTGTCCATCTTGCCTGGTGTAAAGGATTTAATATAACCAATGCTAGACAGTATAGAGATATTGGTTGGTAACTTAAAAGTAATTCTGACTCTCTTCCAAATGTCAAGAGTAAATTTATTCCACTCTGCTAACCCCTGAGATGGAATATCAGCAAGTGGGTCAGTGCACATCTTCTGTTCAATGCTTAACCATCTCGTATCAGCATCATTTTGAGAATATACGAAATCAATGATTTTAATTATGCAGCCCAGAAATAGTATTTAAAGTTAGGAAGATTAAGGCCTCCCTCTTCCTTAAATCCTTGGAGAGCTTTATATTTTATTCGAGGGTGCTTTCCATGCCATATAAATTTTTAAATGATTTTGTCTAACCCTTCAAATGTTGACTTGGGTATTTCAATTAGTAGCATTTGAAATAAATATAAAAACCTGGGCAGGACATTCATGCAAACCGATTCTAGGAGGGACGGGGGCAACGCAGACCAGCGATCCAAATCACTTTTTATTATGTTCATTCGGCTCCCATAATTTGAATCAAACAAATTGTCTAATGAGAGAGGGATACTTTATACCTTTCTTAGGCCAGAGAAAGCCACTTTGCCGTTTTAAATCCGGCTGCATCTGTTTTAATGCTACATGTGTCTAAATATGAGTGGAGAGGAGAAGGAAAATATTCCACAAAAAACTGAGACCTTTCGGAGCCCCGCCTGCCGAAGTTTCCTTTTGAAGTCTCCTCGAGCCCGGCTCAGTCTCCGGTAGGCGGACCGGGGACCGGGGACCGGGGACCGGGGACGATTGTGTTGACCGGGTGAGTGTTGTGTGTTTCGTGTCTCTTTTGTGTAGCAGTGAAATCGCTCCGGCCTCTCCGATGGCGGAAGCGACGCAATCAATTGAGGCTGCAGGTAGGATTTTTGCCCGGTTTATCCGTGACTGTTACTGTAAGAGCCAATGTGTGCGCGCTGGGTGTGTGCGCGCCGGGTGTGTGCGCGTCCACGCCGCGGTGTGGAGGTTTTATTTGCGTGCGCTCACCTGTGCGGTGTCAGTGTGTGGCCTTGTTCTGGTGGTGGGGTGAGCGTGGGAAGAAACTTTTTGTTGAGCGCATGATCATAAACGCAGGAGCGCAGGATACACCAGACGTGGTGATGGAAACATCCAAAGATTGCATTGGCACAACGAGCTATTTAACGACAATCAATACAACAGCAGAAAAGTAAGTCCTCGAGCCGTTCTCACTGCGATCTGGAGCAAATCAATATGTCAAGGCCTGTGCAACGTACTGCGTGCGCGTCTCCAATGTTTTAACCCCCTCGACTTAGCCCACCGTGGCGTTTGGATTCATTTAGAATTATACGCCACAACATTTTCTATGACAACTATCGATCTGCAATGATTACTCGTTAACTCGTAGGAGCCGACTGTCGGTGCGGGGCTGTGAATGAGAGAGAGACACGGAATGGGTGAGTCTGTGCTAACGATAGCATTTCTCACTCGATTATTGACTAGTTAGCTTTAGCCGCTCCCATTGGTTTTGATGGGCCTGTGTTAGATGAATCTGCAAATGTGTTTATCATTAATTCACCAATGAGTAGCATTAGTTATGTCATGGCCATTTATCCTTCATAATCTTACTCAAGATATTCATAAAGTATGTGACAATCGTAGATCTGTTATATGCTGACTAGACTGAAGAAGTGAACACTTTGTGTTTTCTGGAAGAGCTATCTGCTCAAGGTTGGAGTCTTCATGTCTGGGTGTTTTACGCACGTACACATTCTTATCTGCTAATAAAACCAGCAGGGGGAGCTGTTTCTCTGAGAATCGAGGGCGAAGCTAGCAGCAGCCACTCTCCCTTGCTGGGAGAGTCGATGGCGCGGCTAGAGAGCAGCTCCATTCTCCCTTGCTGACAGAAAGAATACGAGTCTCGTTTCTTACCGCAAGTAAATGTTATTGGGTTGAATCTTTGGGGCTTGGTTCTGATTTTCTCTCTTTTACAGTGTCACAAACCTGACATTAATTGGCGTTGTCGGCAGGATCCAATACACCCGTCTGCAGTGGGCTGGCTTGGAAGAATTGATTGGAGGGTGCACACTCTAATTCACTAAGACCCTTTTCCGGGGCCAATCCTTCGCGGGCCAGTCCCTGGGGATCGGGTTGACGGGATCCGAACCAGAGAGCAGACCAGCCTGAAGGTAAGGCACCCTTTTTCTTTTTTTCCTCCAGAAGGCGGGTAGGGCTTAGCCCTAACGCGGAGGCTCCAGAAGGACGCAGTCAGTGGGAGACCTCATAGCGGATGGAGATGTTTCTCAGTAATGTTTCTTAAGACGAGCGAATCGGGGTAGCAGCGGTCCTATTGCGCAGAACCTGATCACCTGATCAACACAGTCTTGTTGAAAGAAAGCTAGTAGGGTTACGGTACGATCCTATTGAGCAGTGCATGCAAACGACATCATTAAATTAAGAGGCCACAATAATTAAATGCGGATGTAAAGGCCTGGAATAAAAATAAAGCATACAAATTTGTTGTTGTGGTTAAAGTCTAGACTTAAAACTGTATGTACGTGTCTGTGAATAAATGTTTCATGTGGATGAACGGAATGAGTCAAAGTTGTAACAGTAAAACAGCCTGAGTCCTCATGGGATCGCTGCACGGCTGGACGGTCTGGAACCTCACGGTGTCACCGCAAGACCGTCACTGGGGAAGACTTTGTGAACTCATTCATGAAGGTTAGTGGTGACCAGACTGGAGGGTCTAAAACGAAATGCAACTCTGTGTTAGGACGCCGAGCGAGAAGCCGGAGCAAACAAAGGTTTGCTCTAGAAGATTGCATCTCGGGAGTTGCACTTCGCCCCATTAGGGGGATTCTCTCTGAGTTACGTCACGTGTGGAATTCTATATAGCAGGAAAGGTATTTAAGATAGAATAAGTAAACGCTGAAGAATAAATAACCTTTCTACTAAACCAAAATTAGAAAAGAGGAATTTACCCATCTGCACCTCCACTCGGGAGGGGCATGAATAAAAAAAGTAGCACCCCACCGTTGTTGTCCGCCCACGTAACCAAAGTCAAACCCAGACTAAATGCAAGAGAGAGAGGTGTTTAGACAAAGAGCCAACTACAGTAAAATATGACAAACAAAGCCAAAGTCTGGTGAAGTTATTGATGACTTCAGAGCAGGACTAGAAAGAAATGTTTAAACAGAACAGTGCCCTTTATGATGTTAATAATGAGGCCGGTCCGTACCGGCAACAATTAAAGAGTGAGCTCCGTCTCAAAAACAAAACCTTTAACACAGAAATCAGCCACTGGCTCACGAAGCATTCTGTCACCTTGCTAAACTTAACTCTGTCTGAATTTATCACATGGGGAAAACATGAAGAGAGTCTAATGATATCTTTTTGATGGTAAAGAGGAAGTGTTTTAGCGGGACAGACGTAGACCTTATCAGAGAGGTCGGGGTGCCAGAGGAGGGGGTGGAAGGAAGGTGTGAGAGAGGACACTGGGCGCATTACTGCAGGGCGCCAAGTCAAGAAAAACACACGATTCAGCATGTCTAGGTAGGAAAGAACAAGTAGATAATCATGGAGGGAAGGACAGATAGGGAAAAAACAAATCTCTAAAATGTTATAAGATGCATAAACATAGCAGGTCATTGATAGCAATGGCATCATCAAATAGGACATTCACGTCTGCCTAAATCTGTCTACATATGGGCAGCAATATTGAGCCGTGGGCGTTGCCACGCCTCAAGAGGAGGGATAGTGGCACAAATGTCTTTGTGCCTTTAATCATTAGAATAAAAAAAAAAAAATAGTATTCTGTTGGAAGCCATTACTCCTGTGAGTGTTATGAGTGCTATTCTCCTACTGTTTGCTTCCTTCGCTTTAACATATCTCAGGTCTATGTTACAAAAGATGACAGCATGCTAAGCTCAGAGGTTCAAGTTGATTGATGTAATATGATATAATACAATATGCAGGAACTAATTGTTTTCCTTTGCTCCACAAACTGCTCCACTGTGCTGGAGTTTGGCCCCCGCGGGTCACTCTGTTCCAGCCACTGAGGGTTGGGTGCCACCGCCCACCATCAGACTAGAGGTCCCCGTCCACCTCAGGGTGCACTCCACTGAGGGTCCAGTGCCCCCCACCAGCCCACACTGCTCACTCGAGCATGATAGGTGGGGCTAACAGACTGACCGATTGAATGCGTGACGTCAAACATGCTAAGAAGAAGAAAGAAGAAGAAAGAAGAAGAAAGAAGGAGAAAGAAGGGGAAAATGGACTTTCCTCCAAAGAGCATACAACGCTCGATGTCTCAAGGCAGCGTGCCTCCCGTGAGAGGACGTCCCGTGGGAGACATCGTCAGGAACAAGGAAGAGAACGTGCTCTGATCCGTTGGAGGAGCGAAGACCCAGGCGTATGCTTCAATGGTGAGCAGAGGGGACGCTGGATGAGGGAGTGACCGGAACCACTGAGGGACCGACGGAGGATACGGGGTCATCAACAGCGGTGTCGTGGATGAGGGGGCGGGGGTCCCTCCTTCTCTGTGGCTGGCTCGGATTGACTGACTGACGGATCGCCCTCCGGTTCACGTGAGATGCAAACACAAACACACACACAGCTCAACTGATGTTTAAACTTAATGATGCAAAGAGAGATGAGCTCAAACAGCAGCAATACACGTTAAAACACAAAGCTTATGAACAGCATCCTGTTGTTCTGTTATTGATGAATGGGATTCATGTTTTATGTGTAATTGATTCTGATGCTGTGACACACAAACCTCTATCTAGGCCTGTTAAAAGGACACAGACTATTGAGGATACATGTTTTAGAGTATCACAGAGTTTTTGATTTCTTATTTATGTTCTGATAATTTTCATTTGGTCAAGATTTCATGACGCCTTCTTTGGAATGACTCTTCTTTTGTGATTCCAATGGCGTTGCCATTCCACGCATGCGCCATGATGTACGTGTATAACTGATCACTGCACAACAATGAGGGGATTTTTAATGGACTCGATGAAACAGCAGGTTTCATCAACTCATGATGTGGTGACATCACATTTATTGCATTCTACAGCTTATGTTCCTGAGCAGAGATGAAGCCTTTGAATCTACATTCCTTAAAGAGACTCTATTGTGATCATTGATTGTTTTTAATTGTGTATGCCTGACTCCTCAGCAACCTGTATTTGTCAAAACTTTCTTCACTGGCAAGAAATCTGGATTTGGGGGCCCGCGCTGGGCGCCCTTGAGGACGATTGGTCCGCCCCTGACGAGAGAATGGTGTCTCCCATTCTGAAGGATCTCAAAGCACCGCCTTTGTCTGATGTTTATTATTTCCTGTTTGTTCATCCTTTCTCAATTTCACAAGTGCATTAATTGGTTACTTTTACTTTTGCACAGAGAGGAGATTCAGTTGACTCATGGGTTTGACCAGGTGTCAAAGGGGAGGAGATGTTGCTATTCTCAGGCTCATTGGTTCAAAAAATATATATATACACAAAAATATGATTTTGATGTGTGTTTAATTTTGATTGCATGACGTAATGTTGGACGGGCGCGTCCATTGACTTTTCCTTTGACTTGCTCGTCTCCCTCAGAGACGTTGTCAGCATCTGATGATGGACTTGGTGGAACGCTCACCTTGCTTTCCAATTTGGTTGAAGCACAAAGAAACAAAGTGCTTCAGCGATGGAGAAGATGACTTTCTCTGAAAATGGTTCGACAATGATTCGTGTGTTGCTAACAAAATGCTTTCAGAACTCAGTGACAGACTCAAGTTGGACCTGAAGACACACTGCAGTTACCAGACGCACTCTGGTGGTGCTGCAGAACGAAACAACGCCACACTCTGAAAGCCAGATGAACGAAGTTATGTTGGAATTATCCTGGATTAAATGTTTATCTTTGGTACTGATGCAAATGCAGAAGAGAACTAACCCACAGCATACTCTGTCGTCAACAAGTGAGGTGTTGGTTGGACGACCTCCAGACACTGGACTGGTTCCTTTGGCCAAACACACTGTGTGATGATGCACTGACCCAATACTGCATGATAAATCTGACGCAGGTACTGAGAGACCAAAGAGAGAGGTCGTGTCGTCTAGCAGCAGCAGCGGAACATCGGACCCGGAGACTTTGTGCGGGTAAAGAACACCCGACAAAAGTCCTGGAAACACCAACGGTGGCGGGATCCCTTTCAAGTTCGACTGACGACCACACGGCTGAAAAGGTTGCCGAAGGAGCAACTGGGATGCACGCCACCCACTGCAGGTGCTACCACAACTAACAACAGTGTCCGGTGCGACGTGTGAGGAACCCTCACACTCAACAGGCCACACCTCCGATCCCGAGCGACACTGCGCAGATTCAGAACCTCGCTGGCTGACAAGTAACACTGTTAGCAAACATTTTTAGCTGCTCCAGCAGCGCGTGCTACTAACCACCTGCTGTAGGCCATAGATGAACGCCACCATAGTCTAATAGAGGAACCTGTCAGTCGACTCCTCAACACACACTCCTGACCAAAGAAGCTGTGCCAGAAGAAAAGGGTGATTGGTGAATGAAAACGCATCACTCCACCGACCCCTCAATGCACACTCCTGATCGAAGAAAAGAGTGATTGGTGAATGAAAACGCATCACTCCACCGACCCCTCAATGCACACTCCTGATCGAAGAAAAGAGTGATTGGTGAATGAAAACGCATCACTCCACCGACCCCTCAACACACACTCCTGATAGAAGAAAAGGGTGATTGGTGAATAAAAACGCATCACTCCACCGACCCCTCAACACACACTCCTGATCGAAGAAGCTGTGCCAGAAGAAAAGGGTGATTGGTGAATGAAAACGCATCACTCCACCGACCCCTCAACACACACTCCTGTTCGAAGAAAAGGGTGGTTGGTGAATAAAAACGCATCACTCCACCGACCCCTCAACACACACTCCTGATCGAAGAAAAGAGTGATTGGTGAATGAAAACGCATCACTCCATCGACCCCTCAACACACACTCCTGGTCGAAGAAAAGGGTGGTTGGTGAATAAAAACGCATCACTCCACCGACCCCTCAACACACACTCCTGATAGAAGAAAAGGGTGATTGGTGAATAAAAACGCATCACTCCACCGACCCCTCAACACACACTCCTGATAGAAGAAAAGAGTGATTGGTGAATGAAAACGCATCACTCCACCGACCCCTCAACACACACTCCTGATAGAAGAAAAGAGTGATTGGTGAATAAAAACGCATCACTCCATCGACCCCTCAACACACACTCCTGATTGAAGAAAAGAGTGATTGGTGAATAAAAACGCATCACTCCACCGACCCCTCAACACACACTCCTGATCGAAGAAGCTGTGCCAGAAGAAAAGGGTGATTGGTGAATGAAAACGCATCACTCCACCGACCCCTCAACGCACACTCCTGATAGAAGAAAAGAGTGATTGGTGAATGAAAACGCATCACTCCACCGACCCCTCAACACACACTCCTGATCGAAGAAAAGAGTGATTGGTGAATGAAAACGCATCACTCCACCGACCCCTCAATGCACACTCCTGGTCGAAGAAAAGGGTGGTTGGTGAATAAAAACGCATCACTCCACCGTGCACCAACCTCAGACTGTCGCTACCCGTCGGGGTCCCTTTGATTTGAGTTCCCTTGTGAAGCTGGTGATGGTGATTTCAGCTTTTGTAGTGTGACAGAACAAGCTAAAGCAGTCTCTCCTACCGTACTGGGCAATATAAACTCTGACCTAAATAAACTTGAGGTTCTATGCTTTCACACACACTGATGAAGTCTGGCTGCAGGCCATGACTGTTTTGACATGGGTAAAGGTCAATCATTCAAATTATCATGGGTGCTTATGTTTTCCCTTGCATTAAAAAATCACTGCCTATTGTTTGAAAGTTGCTATTGCAGGTACGGATCTCACGGAACCTGATCCGTCACGTATAGATACTTGAGAATGAGAATGCCACCGAAGGCCATTTGAAGTTGAGTTGACATCACATGATGTTATGTTTATGTGTTCATTAATGATAAAAAGGGGGGAATTGTTAGATAAATCTGCAAATGTGTTTATCATTAATTCACCAATGAGTAGCATTAGTTATGTCATGGCCATTTATCCTTCATAATCTTACCCAAGATATTCATAAAGTATGTGACAATCGTAGATCTGTTATGCTGACTAGACTGAAGAAGTGAACACTTTGTGTTGTGAGGAAGAGCTATCTGCTCAAGGTTGGAGTCTTCATGTCTGGGTGATTTACGCACGTACACATTCTTATCTGCTAATAAAACCAGCAGGGGGAGCTGTTTCTCTGAGAATCGAGGACGAAGCTAGCAGCAGCCACTCTCCCTTGCTGGGAGAGTCGAGGGCGTGGCTAGAGAGCAGCTCCATTCTCCCTTGCTGACAGAAAGAATACGAGTCTCGTTTCTTACCGCAAGTAAATGTTATTGGGTTGAATCTTTGGGGCTTGGTTCTGATTTTCTCTCTTTTACAGTGTCACAAACCTGACAGCCTGGTTAGCAATTGCTATTTGTGTCATATTTCTATTGGCTCTTTAATATAATTGACAGATCTGAAGTGTTGAAGGCAGTTAATAATGTATGCTCTCTGTCCCAATGAAGGTTATTAATTGGGATCCATTGATAACAGATCATACAAATAGTGTTATTGATTGAAGATAATAAATTGTGTACACCGATTGATTTCCTTCCTGGTTGTGTGCAGGCCAGGTTCTTTTCCAAGGATGGCGAGCTAGCCCAACAGAAGAGAATTGATCTGAACAATCATCTGGATTCCTATCCGGAACCCCCGACCTCCTGCTCTGTCCGGGTTGGTAGGAGGCTCTTGCAGCCGACCCTTGACCTTTTTCCACTCGCCCCCTGTTTTCCTGTGTGGTTCCTCCATCATACAGTCGGCCCATATGAACTGTTTCTAAACTGCGAGCTATCCCCATGTGCGCATCGTGCTGATGCGTGCAAGGAACGACAACGATCCTGTGCGTTCCCTGTTTGTGGACCGTAGGACATGAACTGTCCAATTCAGGAGCTGATTTCATTGTAAATGTTGAGATTTGGTAAATTAAGTGTTTGCACTGAATGGCCATTCAGATCAAATGTCATTGTAGACTTCTTGTTCTTGTCCACTAAACTGAATTTAAGGTACTGAAACAGTTTCTGCTTCCTCTCTCTCAGCGAACGATGGTCTTCTGACCTGGCCCATATTTATTGTCGTCATTATGGCATGATTAATGTTGCATTCATTAAGTGTGAATTATCATGTTCCTGTGCAGAGTACAGGCTACAGGTCATTAATTCAAGAGTGGAGAATATATTAATATTATGAAGAAAAGCATTCTTCCTTTCGTTTGGGACAATTTCAATGATGATCACATACGACGTACGGAAAGGGTTATTTAGTTATTATTTATATTATTAATAGTGTTGTTATTTATTATTAATAGTGTTGTTATTTATATTATTAATAGTGTTATTGTTTATATTATTAATAGTGTTATTATTTATATTATTAACATTGTTATTGTTTATATTATTAATAGTGTTATTATTTATATTATTAACAGTGTTATTGTTTATTTTATTAATAGTGTTATTATTTATATTATTAATAGTGTTATTATTTATATTATTAATGGTGTTATTATTTATATTATTATTTATTTCCTGACTTTATTGTCTGTGAAGAACGCGTTATTTGGTGGCTGTCTGGAAAACAATAAATGTTGAGGCCCCCCTCCCATCGTCACACTTTTCCTGTACAAACTGACCCCCCATCAGAGAAGGGAGACGTTATGTGTCCCTCACGAGACAGTTTGGGGACCCCTGCTATACAACGTGTGCTTGTTGTCTTTGTCCCTGTGGCCTCCATCATGGTCAAACCGTGGTCGACCACATGGACAACCAAAGTGGGCCGGATCTCATCAGAGATGATGGCTCTCCCTCGTCCTCCTCCTCTCCCACGCCCCCCTCCTCGTCCTCCTCTTCCTCTCACTACTCTGCCTCTCTCTTCAATGTGGCCGTCCATTGCTCTCCAAACCAGGCGTCCATCGCTGTGTCCATCGCTGGCCATTTTATTGCTGAAGCTCTGATTCCAGATTCTCCTGCAGGCTTGTAAATAGGAGTGTTGCCATTTGGGTGGCAGCGTGTCCCACGTGGACACAAAGACGCTTTATCCATGAAGACTGTGCTTTTGAGAACAGAGTGAAGAGCAGGAATCGTGTTTGTGTTTCTGCAGAGTCTCTTCATGACTTCCAGGTTTCAGTGATTGTGTTTCAGGTTCAGATTGTTGTGTTGACAAACTGTAACATGTGAGGCGTCTTTCTGTCTCTCTCGTCCTGCGCTGCAGATCTGCAGAAGACTCCGGTCCACAAACACAGAGAGCAGCTGCTGCTCCAGGAGCTGGTCTCACTGGTCAACCAGAGGGACGGACTGGTCCAGGACATGGACGCCAAAGAGAGAGGGTGAGAGACGCATGGGATTGATCCTTATTCCGTTTGATAGCCAGGCTCTTGTCCCTGAGCCAGTGGACATGCGTCTGCTGTCTGTCCCATCACGTCATTTATTCACGTCGTTGACGTCCTCACACTCCGACATTCGTGCCACGCCAGTGCATGAGCCCGGTTTTAAATCCGACTTGCTGTTGTCAATACAAATGTGTGTCCTGATCCGGGGACGTCTTCATACCTGAGCTTGATGGGAGACACAAAGGTGTCCTCCTGCGCAGACGGCCTCCTTTCTCCTTGTCTTCAGCGCTCTGGAGGAAGACGAGCGTCTGGAACGGGGCCTGGAGCAGCGCAGGAGGAAATATGCCAGACAGCAAAAAGACAAGTGTCTGATGCAGTGATTGGACAGGACTAGTGTCCCCAACCGGACAGGATACTCAGCGAGACTTCCGTCCTGCTTAGAAGACGCCACATAGAGCCGCTCGCACCTGTAGCCTGTTAGCTTGATGATCGCTGGACGCTTTCGTCTTGTTTTAACTCTGTGAACCTGAACTCGGTCAAAGTGTTGTTACGCTTGTAATTACAAGTGTTGTTACGCTTGTAATTACAAGGATCAGAATCTTTCATTCAAATACAAAGTGATAAATTGGACAACAACAACCGTGACATGAATCCGGTCAGACTTTAATCTGCTCCATGAATCCGCTGGAATGTTTTTACTGTTTGACAATCATGTTTAACGATATTGTTGAAATGCTGCCCCAAAAAAAAGGTTGGGGGGGAGGAGCTTAGTCCCCAGGGAGGAGCTGGGAGGAGAGCTGCTCCTCCACATCCAGAGGAGTCAGCTGAGGTGGCCGGAGAATGTATTCAGGAGGCCTCCTGGACGCCTCCCTGGGGGGGTGTTCAGGGCACGTCCCACCAGGAGGAGGCCTCGGGGTGAGACCCAGGACACGCTGGAGAGACCGGAGGAGGAGGATGGGGACAGGGAAGTCCCTGCTGAGACTGTTGCCTCGGCGACCCGACCCCGGATAAGAGCTGGAAGACGGACGGACGGATGTTGAAGCGGCTGAAGTCATGGAGCAGATCTTATTGGGTTCATTTCACCTTAAACTTAGTCTCGTGTTGTGCTGTCAGCTTTACAGTAAGCAAATGCCTCTGCCCCCCCCCCCCCAAACTGAATCCTGCATGAAAAAAGCCAAATCTTTATTAAAAATCTGTTCAAGTTGTGCCTTTATTTATTCCAAGCAATAAATAACTTTAGCATTGCAAGGTTGGCCTTGAGAGGCGCTATTTTGTGTGTGTGTGTGTGTGTGTGTGTGTGTGTGTGTGTGTGTGTGTGTGTGTGTGTGTGTCTGTGTCCAGTAGCTTGCAGCTCCTCTTTGGTTCCACAGTTTGTGTTTGGAAATGCTTTTATTTCAGGGTTTTATGTGGAATTGCACCGTTTCTTTGGAGAATAAAAGATATTTGAACACCTTTGATCCTGTCCTGCACTTTTATTGCCTTTGATAGTATTAGTGCCGCCGTTATTACGCTTTCAGTACAGACAAGTAGTCATTTCTGTGAACACGTTTATGCCATCGGAGGAGGAGCAGCCCATTACAGTCGAATGAACTGTGAGCTACTCATGCAGCTCAAATCTAAACATTTGTGAAGCACTCCGGACAAAAGCGGCGTGCGTCGGGGGGTCAGCTCGTCGGCCGGCGAGGGCCTACGATGCCGCTTGCGGCTTTAATATAGTAATGTTTTTGATGTGACATGAACAATCGGTGAGTGATGACATCATTTCTTAAAATTAACAAAGTCTTGGAATTTGGAAAACATAAGCCATTAATTCATCAATTTACGAAACATAATTTTATTTTCACAATCTGTATTTCATTGAAACATTAACAGATGTTGGAATAACTTTATCATGACCCTTTATTCTGTTCGTAACGGTCCTCTGGCGTTTGTAACCAACATTTAAATGTCCTAAACGTCGGCTTATTCGTCCCCATTGTGAGCGGGCCGGAGGGGGTTCCATACCCAGAGGTATGGGTTCGGTCCATCTGCCATTCTTTGGTTTTTCATGCTCCATAAACACAGGAAGTGACGCCTCCTGTTCAGGTTATGTTTTCCATGCCCATATTTATTTGACCTTTGTGTCGGGTAAGGTTTGAGGAAATTCCTTTTTTCACAAAACTGGGTCTACACCAGCGGTGTCGCTAGGCCTGTTTTAGGGGGGCTTTTTATTTTTTGTTTTTTTTGTTCAGTGTGCAAAAATGCAGACATATTTAATTAATGCCACCAGAATATGAGTTTAAATAAATAAACATATAACCTGTCTCCCTTATACTGGAGAGGTGCTTTTAGCACATCTAGCTAATTTTAGCTTCTTTTTTTTTGTTATGGAAAAAAATCTGTTATGCAATCAAGGATTGCAGTTAAGAGAACAGAAGGTTCTTGGTTTGAACCTCTGGCGGGCATCCTGAGTGTGTCGTGCGTGTAATAAACTGATTCTGGCCCCGAGGAACGGAAATGGGGAGTGCCTGGAGAGGAGAGGAGGGGGGGGAGGAGAGGAGGAGAGAGGAGAGGTGAGAGGAATAAATAAATAATGAACATCAACTTTATTCATTGACAAACAACACAGCAGGCTCCAAAAGACAAAACTCAATCTCCAACAACTCTGTCTCAAACATTCTTCTCCAGAACAAAAACTCGCTTGTTGTGTTTTGAATGTTTCAAAACTTTAGTCCTTTCTAACTTTAGCTTTCCACATGTTTTACAAATGTAAGGTTTCTCTCCTGTGTGGATTCTCATGTGTTTTCCCAAATCGGAATTTTGTTTCAAAGCTTTTCCACATGTTTTTCAAATGTAAGGTTTCTCTCCTGTGTGGATTCTCAATTTGGAATTTTGTTTAAAAGCTTTTCCACACATTTCACAAATGTAAGGTTTCTCTCCTGTGTGGATTCTCATGTGGACTTTCAAGCTATCAAGAGGAGCCGCTATCATCCAGCGGGCCCTCTCAACTTGAGCTCCGGTAAGCAAGCAACAAAGGCTAAAATGCTAGCGCTAGTTGCTAACAAGGCCATGAACCGTTAAGTTGTTTCTGGGCAAATAACACCTAGTTCTGATGATTACTTTCTAAAATAAACCAATCGGAGATATGATACCATATATTTAGCAGTAAAATGGTATGTTATATCATTTAAATTGTAAAGAATGATTGGGAAAAAAAGACGCTAATAGCGCTAGCACAAAGCTAACAGCCAAGTTCAGTATCAAATTCAATGCGAATGCTAACAGCAGCTATCGACCGTTAGGCTAGCTATCATCTAGCTACTGCAGTGAAGCAGTGATGACGTAGTGCAGCATTAAAGCTGCGTCACACGTAATTCTGTTGACTGTTAAGTCATTTTATTGTATAAATATGCCCTCATGCTGATTGCTATGACTTGGATTCAGTTCATTTAATTCTGAATGTTAAAACATGAAAGTTCCTGTTGAAATACAATGATTATGTTGAGCATATTTAATAGCATGTAGCAAATTCATGTTAATTAGCATATTGAGTGATGTCATGCTGCGTGTACCTGAGTTATCCTGAGCATGCGCAGTAGTAAATAAATGGTCTGAGTTTCGTTTCCCAGATGAGATACAGTGGAGTTGTGCTGTCCTTCTTTTCTCCGTGAATATTAAGTTAGAACCACTTGGTGATTGCCACACGCAAGAACTGCTGCAGGATGGCAAACGCTACAGGTTATGGGCCCAGTAATGCAAGCCAGAGATGGTTCAGACTTTTATTCGACGGCGACGAGAAAAGTTACGAGCTCTGGGAAACGCGGTTCTTGGCGCACATGGAGTTACGCGGCCTCAGAGGAGTTATCTCGGAAGACCCGGAGATAAGTGAGGAAGACGAAGCGGCTCTTGAGGAAGACGCGGCGAAGAACGGAGAGGCATATGCGGAGCTGGTGCAATGCCTGGACAACAAGAGCCTGTCGCTGATAATGAGGGACGCGAAGCGCGACGGGAGAAAAGCGCTGGAGATCCTCCGCGAGCATTACGCGGGAAAGGACAAACCCCGAGTCGTGAGTTTATACTGTGAACTTTCCTCGCTCCATAAAGCTAGCAACGAAACTGTCACTGACTATATCATCAGAGCAGAGACGATATTCACGTCATTGAGAAGAGCAGACGAGCACATTAGTGACGGGCTGCAGATAGCCATGGTGGTTAAGGGGCTGCCTGACGCATACAAGCCGTTCATCGTGCACATCACCCAGACCAATGACGCTGTAACGTTCGGCGAGTTTAAAACGAAACTGCGAAGTTATGAGAGCACTGAGAAATATGGGAAGAGTGACGTGAATGTTGAAGGAGACAATGTGATGAAGACTAGCGGGGCAGCAAGGCCACGAGGAAGAGGAAGAGGAAAGAAAATGGACCTTGCTGATGTCGAGTGTTACGCATGCGGTAAAAGGGGACACATGGCCGGATTATGTCCTGATGAATACCAGGCGAGGAGAGAGGAACGGAAATGGGACACGCCACAGCGAGGAAGGGGGCGCGGTCGAGGACGAGGACGGGACCAGGTGAAGAAAGCGGATGGAGAAATGGAGGCAGAGCCTGCTTCTTTCTGTTTCTTCAGGATGAGTGACTGTCCCACTCAAAGAGGAGACAAAAAGGGTCTCATGGTCGACTGCGGCGCCACAACACACATGATCAACGACGCCACGAAGTTCAAAACGGTGGACAAGAGCTTCAAACCCGAGGACCACATGATCGAGCTTGCTGACGGATCAAAGGTGAGCGGAATGGCAAAGATGAGGGGAGACGCTGAAGTCTGCTTGCTGGACAGCGAGGGACGACGCGTGACAACGAGGCTTAAGCAAGCGCTCTACATCCCATCGTTCCCGCAAAACATATTTTCTGTCAAAGCAGCAACAGCCAACGGAGCAGAGGTTCGCTTCAAGGACGGCGATGACTGGCTGGTCCACAAAGATGGCACCAAATTCAAGGTGGATGTGTATGGTAGGCTGTATTACCTTAGCACAGTAGAGGTTGAAAATGTTGATGAAGCGTGTGGTTGTCATGATATTCAGACGTGGCATAAAATACTTGGTCATTGCAATTTTGATGATGTGGCAAAATTAGAAAAGGTTGTTGAAGGGATGTCAATAAAAGGGAAACATGACAAGAACAACCAAAGCTGTGAAATATGCACACAGGGCAAGTTCACACAGAGTAGAAACAGAGAGGCAGACGCTAAAGCTACGACAGTACTAGAGCTAGTACACACAGACTTATGCGGCCCTATAGAACCAGCAGATAAAGATGGGTACAGATATGCAATATCATTTACTGATGATTACAGTGGGATGATTTTTCCATACTTTATTAAAGCAAAGAGTGACACGGCAAAAGCTACAGAAAAATTCATAGCAGATGTAGCTCCACACGGAAAGATAAAGTGCATAAGGTCTGATAACGGTACAGAATTCACCGGGCAGGAGTTCCAGTCTTTACTGAGGAGGAACGGGATAAGGCACGAGACGAGTGCACCCTACTCACCTCATCAGAATGGAACTGCTGAAAGAGGCTGGAGAACCTTATTTGAGATGTCACGATGTATGCTATTGGAGAGCAGCCTCCCAAAGCAGCTCTGGACATATGCTGTACAGACAGCAGCTCAAATCCGGAACAGGTGCTACAGCAAGCGGCTGGAGCAAACACCTTACCGTGTTTTCACAGGAAAAACACCTAACCTGTCCAACATGAAAATATTCGGCTCTGAGTGCTACACATACAAGCAGGATAAAAAGAAGCTGGATTCCAGGTGTGATAAGGGAATTTTTATTGGCTATGATAAATACAGTCCAGCATATAATGTGTATTATCCTGAGACAGGAAAAGTCCTAAAACATAGGCTGGTAAAATTCATCACTAAAAGTAGCGCAGATAGCCACACTCAGACAGACTGTGACATGGGGGACGACCTGGAGCGTTATGGTAATACACCACAAGAGGTCGCCAACCAGGGTCAGCCTAAAGAGAGTACAGAGTCTAGTGTTGAGGTGACTGCTGAGGCAGGTCCGACCCAGACAGATAGTACTCAGGGAGAAAGGAGGTATCCTAAAAGGCAGAGAAAGGCTCCAGAATATTTAAGGGAGTACCAGTGTAAAGCTGAGTGTAATGATGACGAATGTGAAAATGTAGATTATTTCTACAGGGTGATTTATGACATGCCTAAAACGTTTAAAGAGGCAATGGACTCTAAGAAGTCAAAAATGTGGGCTGATGCGATGAAAGAGGAGATGAACTCTTTAGCAGAGAATGACACTTTCACTCTGACCCCACTGCCAAGAGGCAAACGAGCAGTGGGAGGTCGCTGGGTATATGCAGTGAAAGAGAGCCCTGAAGGATCTGAGACTTTTAAAGCCAGATATGTCGCAAAAGGATACGGTCAAGTGGAAGGGATTGACTATGTTGAAACTTTTTCACCGACAGCCAACATGACCTCCGTCCGAGCGCTGATGCAGGTCGCTGTACAGGAAGACCTCACCTTGCATCAAATGGATGTAAAGACTGCTTACCTCCATGCTCCAATGGACTGTGAGGTATATATGAAGCAACCTGAAGGTTTTGAGGTAACATCAAAAACAGGAGAACACTTAGTGTGTAAACTCAACAAGTCACTATATGGCTTAAAACAGTCTGGGCGTAACTGGAACATGTTACTGCATGATCACCTTACAGAGAATGGTTTTGTACAAAATGATGCCGATCATTGTGTCTATAACAGAAAATCTGAGAACGAGAAAGTAATTCTGTTAGTGTGGGTGGATGACTTAATCATCGCGGCGAGTAACAACACCTTACTCAGTGATGTGAAAGATATGTTGAAGAGAAGGTTTAAGATGAAAGATATGGGTCCACTTAAACACTTTCTGGGAATTGACTTCAAACAGAGTGAGGGAGAGATCAAAATGACTCAGAAGAGACACATAGAGAAGATGTTAGCAAAGTTTGGAATGTCTGAATGCAAGCCGAGAGCCACCCCATGTGAACAGAAGTTAAATTTTGACAGTGAGGGTGAAGTAATTGACTCAACAGGATACAGAGAGGTTGTAGGTAGCTTGATATACATTATGACATGTACTCGACCTGACCTGAGCTGGATCGTTAGTAAGCTATCTCAACATCTAGCAGAGCCAAAGCAACAGCATTGGGCTGCAGCAAAACACGTGCTGAGGTACTTAAAGGGTACTATGGACCAAGAACTACACTATCAGAAAGGTGAGAAAAGCTCACAGCTTGAGGGATACAGTGATGCTGACTGGGCAGCTGACAAGGATGATAGGAGGAGCACATCTGGTTACTGTTTCAGCTTAAGTGAGGATGGTCCAGTTATATCCTGGAAGAGCAGGAAACAGCCAACAGTGGCGCTATCCACCTGTGAAGCTGAATATATGGCGCTAGCAGCCGCTACTCAAGAGAGTATGTACCTTGTACAACTGCTTAAAGGAATGGATAGTAACCAGCATGTACCAGTCACAGTTTATGAAGACAACCAGGGAGCGATAGCTCTATCTAAGAACCCAGTCTGCAGACAGAGGAGCAAACACATAGATATAAAGTACCACTTTGTACGGTCTGCACACACAGAAGGGAAAATATCTATCGAGTACTGCCCTACTGCAAACATGGTTGCTGATGTCTTCACTAAGCCGGTGACAAAGGCTACGTTTGAGAAGTTCAAAGGGTATTTGTTTGGAGAATAAAGTGAACTGGCAGATGTAAATGTTTTGAAGTTTTGTAGAACACTGTCAGTATGCCAAAATGTTCATTTTGGAGTTATGTTTTGTTTTTTGTTTGCTGCTATAGAGAGCTATACACATGTATTTGAGTGGGAGTGTTGAGCATATTTAATAGCATGTAGCAAATTCATCTTAATTAGCATATTGAGTGATGTCATGCTGCGTGTACCTGAGTTATCCTGAGCATGCGCAGTAGTAAATAAATGGTCTGAGTTTTGTTTCCCAGATGAGATACAGTGGAGTTGTGCTGTCCTTCTTTTCTCCGTAAATATTAAGTTAGAACCACTTGGTGATTGCCACACGCAAGAACTGCTGCAGGATGGCAAACGCTACAGGTTATATGATACTCTCTGATTTAATTGCACTTTTATAATTATTTGAAATATGTCTATGTTCAATTCATGATTGAATATGTGTGTGTATTTGAAATTGATTTCATATGGAAAATATATTTTCATTTATTGAAGTGATTTGAGATCACAAGATAAGAAGGAAACAAGATAGTAATTTACATTCTGCACTATGTGTGTAGATTGGTTTTTCTTTGAGCGGATTAAGACCGAATACAGATTCTGAACCCTGGAGGGTTCAGTGGCGAGCCAGTTTCAAAGAGACTGTGGACGGACCAGACGCACGGCGTGGCCAGCCGTGGGTTCTATCCTCAGAGACGTCAGACCACCGATTCACTTGAATCACACATTCAGATAAGACACACAACCTACATGAACTCGCTCTCCTTTCCTCAAAGGAGAAACGGAAGAACTGAACTCTCGTGCTTGCAATTCAAAGAAAGACCATTTGATTGTACTTTTATTTATTTTATTTTATTATAAGAGGGATTTATTTTGTACCTTTTTATTTCTATTATTTTGTATATTGTAAATATGTTGCCAGTTATTGTTATGAGGCAATAAATGTGTCACTGTTCAACGTATAAACGTCTTCTCTTTTAAGTGGGTCAACACAACAAAGTAAGAATTGTCCAACTACCGAACCTAACGTGAATGTTGGGTCATTAGCATCAATATTATACTTGAGTGAGTCTAAGGGCGCTACACTTGTCTCACCTGTTTCATCATGGCTGACAGACAGGTGAGAGCTGTTAGAGATCAGCAGGTCAGTGTCTGCTGCTCCTACCACAGAGCTTATAACCGGCATGCTGACAACAGACTCTGTCGGTGCTGCACCATCTTCAGCTTTCACGGAGAGAGCCTGACCGTCACGCTGGTCATTTTCCTCATGAGTAGGAGTCAACATGACGACATCGGTCTCCTGCTTCAGTCCAAGCGGCTCTCCCTCCTGACTGATGTGGAGTTCCTCCGGTTCCTCTTTCAGGTGGAGAAGCTCTGTGTCCTCTTGGTCCATGCTGGACTCCGTCTTACAGACACGAGGCTGTGGGCGATCTGGAGGGACAACAAAAGGAGGATGACGATGCTGTGACAAAACAAATGTAGACATACGACGACAAGAGTAGGGATCGACCGATAATCGTCCAGGCCGGTTATATCGGCCGATATTCGGCCTTTTGACATATATCGGCATCGACCGATGAGAGATCAATGTAAAACTGGCTTCGGCCTATTTTGGCTCTGATGCAGCGACGCCTCTCTGCCTGCAGTCACTCCTCTGACTCCAGCATTGTCCCACCCACAGCAACATCTGATTGGTTGCACGGGTAAAACAGCCAATCAGCAGTGAGCTGTCCATGAAGGGCGCTCGTGGACATGAAGGTTTGCGAGTGAAGAAACTCCGGAGAGCACGTATATTGAAATTTATGAGCCCAAGAGAAGTCGTCTCACTAGAGAGCATGCAGAACTTTGATTTTGCATCACATCGTAAATACCAATATATCGTGAAGTAACGTTAATATGAAGAGAATAGTTACCATGGACTGCTGCAGAAATAAAACGGACACTCTGTCGCCATGCCGACGCAGATGCCACAGACACCGAACACAACAAACAAATCTAGAGTCCTCCCGTCAATTTTCATCTCTGGCTTCTTCGTCACTTTGTCCACGTCTTTGCTGACGCTGGGATTCAGTCTTTAACATTGCCTATAGATCGCTGCTTTGAAGATGATACATCATGTTTTTGCAATAAATACATGTACGATAAAAACGAAAGGAGGTCAAATGAAAAAAGCGCCTTGAATTAGATTGAATATGTACCCAACATCGTGAAGGGTTACTTTCATGTTCCCTGTGGTACAATTTTACATATTGTAAAGCATCCCCTGTTAGTTTTAGTAAAATAATAATACCCCCCCCCCACACACACACACACACACACACACACCCTCGTCGGTTGGTGGCTTTGATCTTGTTTCAAAGCCACCAACCGACACAAAGAATATATATATAAATGATGTCCACGGTCCCGGTCTTATTGGACTCTTGCTGTCAAGTAAGTTGCTCTTTCATTCTTTACACTACAAATAAAATCACAACATCTCCACCTCTTGTCCTCGCAGGCTATTGATTTCTTCTGGTGTTTGGTGATAAAACATTGCTGAATATCCTGTTAACTGTTTAAAAGCTGCTGTATAATTGGAGCGTTTGAATCCACCTGTTTGAGTTGTAAACAGCGTTGAAGATGTTTCCAATGATGTTTCTTTCATTCATTTTAGGTTCAACAGTATTTTGAGTGATCTGCCGACAGTATGTCATTCGTTGCAAAGGAATCAGGTGACAGGAATCTGGATGAAGGTACGTTCCGGCTTACAGCCGTGAATTTCATCCACCTGCAGCTGTTTCAGCTGACCAAAGACTGTGGTGAGACGTTAAAGAGCGGTCTTGCCAGCCTGCATTTCTTAACGGAGCTGCAGAACAAACTGGAGAACGTTCTCCATCAGGTATGTGCATCTCCTGATTCGCATCACTCACATAGTAATATAACCTAGACTGTATTCATTGACGGTTGGACTCGTTCCTGTCTTTAGACACGTGTGGCCGCCAATCACGCCCAGGAAGCTCCACAGATGAGCGACTACGAGGCACAACAGCTGATCGGCACTGGCAATTTTGGGTGAGTCATAGAAAAAGTGTTTTGTTTCTACGCCTCTCTGGACTCTCTCTCCAGTCACGGAGGATGCTGAGGTTCTCTTTCCCTTGTCGTCCAGGTCCGTCGCCATAGTGAGGAGCAAGGAGACGGGCCAGCGCTTCGCTATGAAATCCGTGAAACACAAGGCGGTGGCCCCTTTCCAGCAGGCGATAGAGCGAGGGATCCTCACCTTCGCTAACAACTCATTTGTCATCACCATGCACTGCTCCTTTGAAACAGTGACGCACTTCTGCATGGTGATGGAGCTCATGAAAGGTAAGTTTATGGCTGCAGATCAGTCATGTACGTGTGTGATGGTTGTTTAATTAGCTGTATAACACTGTATCGAGTATGTGTTTGGACCAAACACGTCTGAAGGCTCCAGAATTTCAACCTGATGTCTTACCTGACTCTGTTCTCGTGTCTTCTTCCGACCTCGTAGGGGGGGATTGTGCAGCTCTGCTCCTTCGCTATGGACCCCTGCCTTTGGACCTGGCCCGCCTGTATGTGGCCGAAACCACCCTAGCTCTTGAGTACATCCACAGCTACGGGATCGTCCACCGGGACCTTAAACCCGACAAGTAAGTCTGCAAGCCCATCCTACATGTGAGACTAGATTTAAGGTTTATTGTGTCCTTTTACAATCTTTTTTATATAGATTTTTATTGTCAGAGAATGTTCCTAAAGCTCAATCAAAAATTTAGATTGAGCTTCACTGACGTGTCTGGAGAATGTAGTGGGAGCCTTTCCCCCAACATCTGCAAAACCAGTCAAGCTACGTAATCCTTGGACCCGAAAGTCGGTCCAGTAACGGACATAGCAACATCGATAGGTAGAAGGCGGATTAGCTAGATATGCTAACGAGTCTAGCCCAGCGTGGAGCAGAGCCAAAGTCTTATGTTGCAATTGAATCTAACGACAGTCGTGTTTCTGCTGTTTCCTTTGCAGCTTGCTGATCAGTTCCTCCGGTCATATCAAGTTGGCAGATTTTGGCCTGGCGCTGATAGGTCCGGTCAACATGGCCTTTGACCTGACTGAAGAGTTGGCCCGCGAGTATTCCACTGCCGAGTTTTCTGGCCGTCAGGTTAGTCTTCTCTCTTCTCAATCAAATGTGCATCGTTGGGATTATTGATTACGTTTTAATTCCTCTCATTCATTTCTTCCTGCAGATGGCGGGAACTCCATTTTATTTGGCTCCCGAGATGATCATGAGGAAAGGTTATGGGAAGCAGGTAGACTGGTGGGCCCTTGGTGTCACTCTGTATGAGTTCTTGATGGGGGATCCTCCTTTTTGCAAGGAACCAGGGGACGAGCTTTTCCATTCCATCGTCCATGGTAAGACTTTAGGTCACAGGAGATCTGAACGCTGTCTGTTCTTGAACGGTGATTCAAATGTCTGTTATTTGTGATTTCCCTTCCCTTCAAATGTCTTCTTCTGCTTCTTTTCCAGATGATGTTTGCTGGCCGTCAAGGGCCGAGAATGATCATGAGGCCCGAGACCTTGTGTTTGACCTCATGCTCAAGGACTCCATGTACCGACTGGGTACAGGTGAGTGGCAGGACAGGTGGATTAAACCACCGTAGACATTTGGTCAGGTGTAGCTCTAAGGACAGGTAGACATTTACAGACATAAAACAACCCTTTTTTCTCTTATTCCAGGGGGCGCCGACGAAGTAAAGGAACATTGTTTCTTCTCCGTTTTGGACTGGGATAACCTCGTGAACCAGGAGGTTCCTTGGGTGGTGAATAAAATGACCAGTAAGTCTAAACACACAGAACAAACCCAGACTCACATTTGACAGGAGCAGAACATTGGCTGCTTTGATCACAGTCCTCGTGTACATCTTCTTTGATGTTTAAACTGTTAGATTCGTTGCCATGACGCTCCAGATATCTTTTCCCTCTGTTATTTGGACAAATTTGATTTCTGGGAAGTCTAGAGGCAATTAAATATGGATCAACATGATTACAGATGATTTATTTTGTGACTTGAGGCTTAATGGTTGTTTCTGTGTTTCCACCCATAGCTCAGGGGGATCACGGCAGCATTGGTCACGTTGTGAATGATCATCCTCCTGCTGATGAGCGGTCCCTGGATGACGTCTTAAACCCAGAACTATCACCGGGGGAAGTCCAGATGGTAGGAGACTATAATGAGAAGTTCTAGTATTTACAGTGTTTCATCTGTCACTCATTTTATGTGCTGCTGCTCTCCACAACTTTTACAACTACTGACTACGACTGTGTTATCTTACTTATTCTGTTCATGTCATCATTTGCCAGGAGGAGGATGAAGATGATTTCATCGAGCAGGCAAACAAAAATGAAATCATCTGGCTCAATTACGCCCTCAAAGAGAAGGAGCAGGAGCTTGCGGAAGCCAGAGAGTGTGTCAAAAACCACAGGGAGGTGTTGGATGAGCTGGAAGACACCAAGGCGGCTCTCCAGGATGTCCAAAACCAGCTCCACATCTCCAAGGAAGACACGAGGCTTGAAATGGCTATCGTTGAGCGCCAGAGGGAGGAGGCTTTCAGGATGGAGCTCCGTTTTATGGAGATGCTTGCTGAGAGGCAGGAAGCCTTCAGAATAGAGCTGGCAGAACAGAGGGTGCGTTTCGAACAGGAGCTGTTTGATTGCATCAAGGAAGCACAGAGGAAAGACAAGGTCCAGTCCATCAAACAGGACGATGGCCAGCCTCAGGTGAGCCACATTTTTATTTCACACATCTTCAGTGTCAACACATGTTCAGTTGCTATGGCTACTATGGGGGTGCAGTAATAACCCTGAACCCATAACAAGACGTTTGGGATTGAAAATATGCCGTCTCTATCTTTTCAGGAGCGCCCGAAAAAGAAGAAGTCCATGAAGCGCTTCTGGGCTCGTCTCTTCAGTTAATAATTATAATAATAATACTTGCATAAGAAAGGCTATCCCTCTGGACATGGACCCTTTGAACCTGGACCCCCTGGTTCAGACAGAGAGACAGAACCAGAGAGCAGGAGCTTGGCCCGAGCTCCTCCTCTAACAAACAATTCTGGCTTTAAGGCAACACTGTTAGTGATGTTCCATCATTTTTCTTTACATTCAGCCATTTTCTTTAATAGATGCAGCTTCTGTTTATTTCATGTTGATTTTATGAGGGAAATCTCAGTGTTGTATTATATTGTATTGTATTTTACTGTACAGGTATACCAAATACCAAAATACTGTAATTGTAGCATAAATGGCATCAGAAGTGACCATGGTGCTTCGCTCAATGTTTACGTTTCATAAGAAATTCAGCGTTTGGCAGGTTTCTTCCAAAACTACACATTGAAATCTAAATGTGAAATGACTGTTCCTTTATCAATTGAAAATATTAAACAGACCTGTGGTTCGTACCTCCACTGTGATGAAGTGCTTCCAAGGACTGATCCTAAGGCGCATTCAATTATGTCTTCCTCCCAGTCTGGATCAGCAGCAGTTTGCAAACGGGTCAACAGGAGACTCCATTTTAATACTGCTCTGACTCACCTGGAATGTCCTGCCACATTTGTGAGGATGCGGTTTCTAGATTTCAGTTCTGCATTTACCGCCATCATCTCCAGGAGAATGGCGTCCAAACTGGGTGTCAGTCAGCACATATGTGCTGGACTTCTTAACAGACCGTCCCCAGTCAAGTGAGGCTGGGGTCCCTGGATTCCTCCACCCTGATGCTCAGCACTGGCGTCCCGCAGGGTTGCATCCTGAGGCCTTTGCCAGACATCCTGGTGTGGTTCACAAGCTGCACGGTGGCTGCATGGCAACAAGTGACTTCAGGGAGTTATTCAATCAGCTCAGGGCATCATAAGCATGAAACTCCCCTCTCTCACTGACATATGCAGAACACGATGCCTGCGGCTAGCCACAAACGCGTCACAAAACCCATCTCACCCATCTCACTCACTCTTCAATGTGCTGCCGCATCAGACTCCCTTCTCTACTTAGGTCACAGTAAGCGTTGCCTCAACCTAATGTAGGCTAATAACAAAACGTCCTCAAACTAAATATTCAGTCATAGTATACTGATCATATGGTTTACCAATTCACCAAATAACACCTCGTTGTGTGGTCATCGTCTATGTGATGTTGATTAATTGAGTATTATTATGGGTAGCGTAATTAGCCTTTAGCGCTGCGTGAGACAGACCTGTGGCAAATGAGGCTCATGAACAATATACTTTATTAATTTACCTGTTACCTGGTTGGAGGCTACAGTCAGGGTGGAGATGAAGCTGTGGGCTGTGTGCAGCTGCTGCCACGTGCGTGTGGCACGTTACGAGATTGGGCGCTGGGCGCGGCGCGGCACGGCACGGCACGGCACGGCACGGCACGGCACGGCATGGGTCGTGCGTGTGTGTTTAATGTTTAAATATTTTTTTTTTGTTTTAAAGATGAGACGCCGGTGTCTATCTGTGCACTGCCTGTTTGACTGCCTGTTTTGCCATCTAAAGGTACCAGCCTGAACAACCCGTTGCAACCAATGAGATGGCCAGCCCTCAGGATGAGCCTGAATTGGGTGATTCTTATTACTCTGACGTGTTGCCACAACCTGAGGACCGCTTCACCATCAAAAATCTACTTTACCCCTCGAGCATGCAGCCGTCCCTTCAGTCCGGGTCTGTCGTCAACATTTGCACTTGTTGCCTTGGTGAGATACAAACAAAGTATAGAGAACAGTGAATGGCAGGTACATTTTCCCCTGACTAATGAAACAAGCCTTCATCGCTTAACTATCTTCATCCTTCCTTCAGGTATTTTGGCATGTGTTGTCAGCATTTTAGCTGTTCAAGAAGAGATGGCAGCCTGGTGTGTGCCTCTCCTCTTCATTTTCTTGGTGGTTTGCCTTGCACTCATCTTCATCGTGTGGAGACAGCCGCAGAGCGAGACCAAACTTGCATTCAAGGTAGAGTTTGTTCATCATGATCCCAACCAGAACCACTTTTTTGGGCTTTCATTAGATTTGGTACCTACTTTGTTGAGATCACTGCTATTGACGAAATGCAATCAGACCCCTTGCAAGTGCAATAAAATGTTTTTGTACTGTAATTAAATAATTAGGACCAATGAGTGTCGGAAAACTGAGGCTAATCTTGATTTTTAGAAATTGGTTCAAGCCAAATGTGAAATTGCTCACTATTTGCATTGAAGATGTCCTTTGTGCAAAGCAAATGCAAGCGCTGTATGCTGCATGTCAGCTTGTGCTTGGAAGTGAAGGAAAATAATTGTTTGTCATCAAATGTACTCCTTCAGCACCTTCCTTCATCATCACGGTAGCAATGTAGACACGGCTCTTATTGTGTCTATGTTTCTGATGTCGTCAATCATTTAATACGCTCCCTTTTCATAGGTTCCCCTGCTGCCTTTTCTTCCCATCGCCAGCTTGTTCATCAACGTATATCTCATGATGCAACTCGACAAAGGGACCTGGATGCGCTTTGTCATCTGGATGGCCATAGGTACTTTGGATTATTAGACAATTATGTCAATATCGTCCCCATTTCACTTATAATTGCGGACTAATTAATGACTTCAGTTCCATGCTTCTACCCCATTTGTAGGTCTTTTAATCTACTTCACCTATGGTATTCGCAATAGTGCAGAGGCAGTGTTAAACAGGCCTGAAAGCTGCGCACCAGCCTGCACTGGGGGAGAGGCCAAGGCCACAGGGAAGGATGCATTGCAGCACAACACAGAAAGTGCCACAGGAGACGATAATGAAGATTAGTAAGAAAATGGGAGCTTCTCTAATCTGTTCTGCATTGATGCACATATGAATGAATGTGTCCAAATGCTGGCCAAAGATTATGTCTAGTTTGGTTGTTTGAAAAAAGCCAAACGCTATATGTGAGGAAATATTTATTTTCTCCAAACATTTGAATATCAAGAGTTTTTCGACGTAAAGTACTTTCTGAATATGTTTTATTTTGATATGATCACTGAGCCCAATGGGCAGCAACCAATGGCCATATGTACTACTACTTCTAGTTCCAACGAGGTTTTATCAATATATCAAGAGTACTGTAAAGCCATTTTTATACATGCAATATTAAGATGATGGGCCCCACTCCTCTATTTCTATTTTCTGGAAGTGAAGTTGAAAATCATTTGATGAATGATGCTTATCATTAATGAGGGTTAGATACCGTGGAAAAAGTTAACTAGCCTTGCTGCATTTGGAGGAGATACTGTACCATCTCCAAGTCCAGATGGAAGTAATTTTCTATCTTCATTTCTTTATTACCTTATTTAATTGCATTTATTTTTCCAGAATCAGCAAATACTTCTCAACCCCGGTTGCGAATCTTCAAGTTTCAGTGCAACATTGTGTTGTACTTGAATGTACAACTCATTATGCTCCGAGCATAGTTAGTTGGCAGCCTATCACAGGGGTGGGCAAACCTTTTGACTTGCGGGCCGATAACTAGCATTTGACAGATGAATGGAGTGTTTGTGTTAACTAATATAAAATCCATGTAATGGATTTTACATGTCATTTGAAACTACATGTTTTGAACTCCAAAACAAAGCGGCGCGTTTCAGCTCCACGGACAGCTCCACAGTAGGAGTATGCCAGGGTATAGGATTTCAGTAAACAGGGAAATGTTTGAATCAGCGGGGCATTACAGTGCAAGGTTTCTTCTTTATAATTAATTTGAATGTTGCAACCTGTTTTTTTTTTTTTTTAGAAGTGTCAAACATTTTGTTTGTTGTTGCAGATATTACATTTAATTTAATGAAGTGTCAATTATCTATAACAGTATCCATTTCCCAAAAGCCCCATTTAAAATTAGCATAACGTGAATTCTGCTCAACATTTTGTTGACTGTCAATAGATCTGGTCTTGAAGCCTGATGTTTGCTGACTGTGTAGATTTACGGATGCTGCACTTGTAGTCACTGTTTCAAACATTTGCATAGTGCACTATCCTCAAGTTTTATGATTTGATAAGTATCATGCTTGTAATTATCATATATATACAACAATTTGGAGTACTGCTGTGTTAATACTATAGGTCAACTCTCCAGCATGTGATTTCTAAACAATGGTTGTGGGTTGTATACTTCTTGTTGTAAATACATTTTTGCTGTCAATGCATCTGACTTTGATTTTTGTGAAACTGTGTGTAGAAACCCAATCAGCAAATAGTTGACATTGTGTTGTCTTTCTTTAATCATGAAGACGAGGCGTTAACTGGTCTATTAATATTATTTATTCGGAGCTTGCAGCTTGCCGTATCTCTCTGTGTATACAGCTCTGTCGTCCTAGCAACCACTAAGCTCTCTCGTAGCGGTTGGTCCTCCGCGCTCCACCCCTGTGGCATGCTGGGTAGTGGAGTCCTTAAAGTACTTTCAACACATCTTCCCTCCTTAAGGAATGATTATTTAACTCTTAGATGATTATTGTGTTGTTTCAAACATTTCTTACATTTCTTATTATTACTATACTTATAAACAATACTATACTTTGTTTCAACTTACATTTCTTATTATTACTATACTTATAAACAATACTATATCAATAGAACAATAATGAAGTAAAGAAAACACGAAACATCAAACATCAAGTAAACTTAGAACCAAGTTAACAATTCTGTGTTTCTCTTTTCTGAAGATAAAAATAAACCAATTATCTTCCTTCTTCAGCAACTCTCTATCAGCCTCCTAGGTGGCTGAACATGTCTCTTTGGTCTAGACAGTCTTTCCACAGCTGGAGACACAGTCGCTGGCGTCAGACCGTGGTCAGCGTGATCAGATCCGCTGATGGATCGTTCCGTAGACCCAGCCGTGTCCTGCTGAACCACTTCCTGTGGAACAGCGTCCTTCACAGTCGGCTGTAGTTGAAGATCTGTGCGGTTTCTTCTCAGAGACAATCCATTCTCCATCTGGATCATGTAGGAGCGTGGTGCGACTTCCTTCTCCACCTGTCCCTTTTGTCTCCATGTACTTGTAGAATTGTCCCTTAGACGCACAAATTCTCCAGGCTTCAACATAGGCAGGTGTTTTGCCGTTCGATCATGCAGCTGTTTTTGTTTTGCTCTTTTCTCCTCCTTAGCTAGTTTGACTTTCATCGCTTCTCTTGGTGTAAGCAAGTCTTCATTAACTGGTAGGTTGGAGCGAATGCGCCTACCCATCAGCATTTGAGCTGGCGACAGTCCCATAAAGGTGCTTCTTATAAATGCATCAACCAAGACCAAGCAAACAATGTTACTGGCCCACAGTATAATGCATCAACTTGATCTTCATGTGCTCTAACTTTATTATTTGCCTACGGTGGACTGTGGTCTAGCACCGGAGGGTTGGGTGGCTGGTTTGTTGGTATTTTTGGTTGGTGACGTTTTGGTTGGTTGTTGAGTTGTTTGACTGGTTGGTAATTTGGGTAGTTAGCTGGCTGGCGGGTTGGTTGGTTTGCTGCTTGTTCATTGGATGACTGGCTGGTTGTTTGGCTGTGTGGCTGGTTTGTTGGTATTTTTGGTTGGCTGTTGAGTTGTTCGACTGGTTGCTGGTCATTTGGCTAATACACTGGCTAGCTAGTTGGTTAGCGGTGTTTTGGTAGTTTGGTTATCTGTTTCTGTCTGGCTGGTTGTTACTTTGCTTAAATTACTGGTTGATTCGTTGGTTGGCTGTTTGTCATTGGTCATTTGGTTGGTTGTTGGTTGTTTGGTTGGTTGGATAGCTGGTTGGGTTTTGATAAAGCTTATTAATAAGGCTAGGCTAGTTGTTAGCGAGGGGACTTCCCATGTTGCACTGGGCTCCTCTTCCTCTTCCTCTTCCTCTCCACACATGAATGTTTCACTAGTTCTTCTCACTAACACGACTTCTTCCCCGGAGTCTTTGTGGTTTCTCATCCCGCAGGTTCCCATCGGCCGTTCCACTGCTGGATGAAGGTTGACAAGCACCGACTTCTTCAGGTCGGTTGTGATGTTTTAATATCTGGAAAAATGGAGTTCAGAATATAAAACAAAATTCTGTGTCAGACTTGGTTTTATGTCTTTCTGATACATTCATGAATACAACACATATATACAACCGAAGGTATTTACTCAACACAAATAGGAATAAAAAAAATGTTACGTATGTTTCCATATTTGACTTTATCACTTCATAGAATGATCATAGATATATTATTGCTGTTAATAATGAATAGTGTATCATTAAAAGATGGTATTCTGCTTGTTTATGATAAATAGTGTATCGTTAAAACACTGTGCTAGCTTTTATTTTCAAAAATCCTTAGGGAAACCTTAGGGAAACAACTGGCCATACTCACCGCAGACCACCAGCGTGATTGGGACATGCACATCCCCCTTGTCTTGCTGGCCTACAGATCTGCTGTGCAAGATTCCACCTCATGCACACCTGGTCTGCTGATGTTGGGTCGGGAGCTGCGGGCCCCTGCGGAGATGGTGTTTGGAAACCCCCCGGACACACCAGCAGCTCCACCGGGGCCAGAATATGCCAGGAGGCTCCAAGATAGGATGGAGTCAGCTCACGCTTTTGCCCGTGACCAGCTCGGGAAAGCGGGGATGAGGCAAAAGAGGAATTACGACCTGAGGTCCAGAGGGAAAGACTTCAGCGCTGGTGACCTAGTGTGGGTGTACACCCCTAAACGGAAAAAGGGACGGTGCCCAAAATTAGACTGTCGCTGGTCGGGGCCCTGTGAAGTTTTGGAGAGATTGGGGGAGGTTGTGTACAGGGTCCAGCTGCCCCCTAGAGGGAGACGGGTGGCGCTTCACAGGGACAGGTTGGCCCCATACAAAGGGGATGCGCGCCCACTTCAGCGGCCCAGGCCCCGTCCCCCAACGCCCCCTCCCAGAGACAAGACACCACCACCCCCGGACTCACCCCCTGCGCAGTGGCAGGAGGCTGCAGCGCTGCCCACTCGGCCCCGGAGGCGGAGAAAGCCCCCGGGCCATCTCAGAGACTTTGTTTGTGATCCCTCGGGGCGAGGGATTCAGTAAGGGGGGGGGGCAGTGTAACGGTTCATGTTTTAGTCGTGTTCATTATTCCTACGCTGCAGAGTCCGCAAAGGCATCCAGGGAGGAGGGGCGGTGTGTGTGTGGGGGTGCCGCGGGGAGGAGGAGGAGAACGAGAGAACTGCGGGAGTTAGGGACAGAGTTACCCGTTCTGTGGTGGCGTGGTTACGGCCGACAGTGACCATTTAATAAAATAATAAAAAGCTCTTTGCGAGATCCACCGTGTGCTTATTCCAGCGTCCGACGGACGCTACAATACTGAAACAATCTATTTAGATTAATGCCTGACTGTTAAACGTGTATAAAGTGTGTGGTGAGGGGTTTTACAGCCTTAAAACATTTATGTACATGTATAATAATTGTAAAATAATAAAGATGACTACATTCTGGATTTCACTTATTGCGGGTTATTTTTAGAACGTAACCCCCCAAAATGAGGGACTACTGTATTATGATTGCTTGTTTTGTACCGTAACTGTCCAACGCTGAATTTAGTGTTTTTACATCAGGCAGCTTGGGCAGCTAAGGGGTCCTCGGGGGAATTAAATGTTCCGTTATAAACAACGCCCGAGTTCGTTCTGTCTGCGTTTTTGAAGACGGTGGGTCGGAAACTAGCCGTTAACGATATTTTCCAAAACTGAAGAACCGGTTTATGGAATTTTGACACTTGACCGGGATCCTCTTTACAAACCGGGATATATTTTAACGTTCAAAATTTACTGAACTGCGTGTGATGCGTCTTTAATGCCGCGTCGCGTCATCACAGCTTAACCGGCGATAGCTAGCTTAACTGGATAGCTGCTCTGTTAGCATTCATATTGAATTTGACATTGAACTTAGCCGTTAGCTTCGCGCTAGCGCTATTAGCGTCTTTTTTTCCAATCATTCTTTGCACGTTCGATTATATAAACTACACCATTGTACTGCTAAATATCTGGTATATCTCCGATTGGTTTATTTGATCAGAACTAGGTTTTATTTGCCCAACACTAAAACGAAGCCGAGATTCGTTCTGTCACTGACGTCATATCCGGGTCGATGTCTTTCAGTGGGATAAATGCTAGTCCGCTAAAATGCTAGTCACAAGAACGGTTCTTTGTTCTCAGTGGGATGACGCAATGTGTGTTTGTAACTTTTAAATATTTCATTGGGGTCGGATTTCTCTATTATCTATTATGTTTAAAAATCTCAATTTTGTGTCATGAACACTTTAAAGAACAAATTCTACTTTTAGGCTTTGAGATTATATTTAGACAAAAGACAATTCCTTATATAATAGGTTTAAAGGACAGTGATGTCATTAGTATTTCGTATTTTCCAGTTATATTGCATACATTTATGTATATTTCTGCTTTTCATGACATTTATTTTTGCATTGGTATTCCTGTTCTTGAACTGATATTTGAAGTTTCCAGAGGAATAAAGGGAGGCGATTGATTTTAAATTAACGGTACAATCAGCTGTAGCAAGAAGATAACAGGAAATCATTTGTTTCGCCTGCAGGTATTTCAGCTGAACAGGATGCCTTTTTAAAAAGCGACCAAAGATTGCCTGTAAAGAACCGAATGAACAAAACTGAGTGAAGATCGATCATCAGCGAAGACTGCGAGATATCACCTGGAGACCCGGAATGAAATCACACAGAATAAGTATGTATGTTTGTCCTCGCATGCTTGCTTCATCACAGCAGCGTCCAATTCCTTCAATCTGTCCTCCAGATTGTCCACAGCAACATGTCTGCAAGGAGGAGGAGGAGGAGGTTCCTGCGGATCAGCAGCCCTGGAAGGAGGAGATGAACTCCAGTATTGTCAAAGAGGAGCCAGAGCCTCCACGCGTGAAAGAGGAGCAGGAAGAAATCCCCACCAGTCAGGAGAGAGAGCGGCTTGGACTGAAGCAGGAGACTGGAGCCTTCATGTTGAGTCCTACTTGTGGAGAAAAAGACCACAGCAAAGATCAGACTCTGTTCCTGAAACCTGATGAAGATGCAGATGAAGAGTCTGGAGTTCTCATGCCAGTTATTACCTCTGTGGTAGGAGCAGCAGACATTGACCAGCTGCTGGTCTCTAACAGCTGTCATGCATCTGGAAGCCATGATAACAGAAGAGAAACAGGTCAAGAGGATGTTGAATGTGATCCCACACTTCAAACCCACAGCAAAAAGGATGGAAAAAGGAGACCATATGTTTGCTCAACATGCAGCAAAGCTTTCACAAGAAATAGTGACTGTCTAAAACACATGAGAACCCACACAGGTGAGAGGCCTTATAATTGTGAAACATGTGGGAAACATTTTAGAGGAAGTGGTGACTTGACAGTCCACATGAGAACCCACACAGGTGAGAAGCCTTATGATTGTAAAACATGTGGGAAACATTTCAGACATAGTGGTCACTTTGCAGTCCACATGAGAACCCACACAGGTGAGAAGCCTTATGATTGTAAAACATGTGGGAAACATTTCAGACATAGTGGTCACTTTGCAGTCCACATGAGAACCCACACAGGTGAGAAGCCTTATAATTGTAAAACATGTGGGAAACATTTTAGACAGAGTGGTCACTTTGCAGTCCACATGAGAACCCACACAGGTGAGAAGCCTTATAATTGTGAAACATGTGGGAAACATTTCAGACATAGTGGTGACTTGGCACGCCACATGAGAACCCACACAGGTGAGAAGCCTTATAATTGTAAAACATGTGGGAAACATTTCAGACATAGTGGTCACTTTGCAGTCCACATGAGAACCCACACAGGTGAGAAGCCTTATAATTGTGAAACATGTGGGAAACATTTCAGACATAGTGGTGACTTGGCACGCCACATGAGAACCCACACAGGTGAGAAGCCTTATAATTGTAAAACATGTGGGAAACATTTCAGACATAGTGGTGACTTGACAGTCCACATGAGAACCCACACAGGTGAGAAGCCTTATAATTGTAAAACATGTGGGAAACATTTCAGACATAGTGGTCACTTTGCAGTCCACATGAGAACCCACACAGGTGAGAAGCTTTAAATTAGATCAACGTGGGAATCATTTCAGAAGATCTGCCCACACTTTTTTCTTCTAAAAATAGCAAATTACTATTACTTTCAGACCTATTGAACATGCCAGATTGAAATATTTCTTCAGAGCTCAGTTGAAAACAATGTTTATTATCAGATTAAAGGGTTAAGTCCAAAGTGCCACCTCGGAATTACTTGTTCTTTCGTTTGACAAATAGTTCATAACTCAAAAGTTCTGATTATAGTCTGTCGACTTCCTCGCATCTCAGCTTTGCTTCATCATTAATGGCATTTCTTTGGGTTTTAAAGTGCTGCTCAGACACAAGAAGCAATCTGATGACGGCTCTTTTAAAGAAGCAACAAAATGATCATTTAGCTGCCGCCTTAAATGACATTAAACAGATAATATATATCACTTTAACTGTAAAAAAAAAACCTAAACCCTCATAACGATCACATTTATTACCAAATAACTTTCTCATGCTGGATTATTTCTGGTCGTTCATCACAAGGCTCAAGACTCCCATTATTTTGTTTGTCTGGACGTGCTTTTTAGAAGCGAAGAATAAAAAAAAAAGAGCAAATAAAGTGCTTAATTGAAGAAAAAGCACCTCTGATGTTAAGGAGAGCTAAAAATAGTCTGTGGCTATAATTAGATTGTCCTGGATAAAATCCGTTGTGACTCCGATCTTCAGAGAATCAGAGATCGGTCGGCGTTTTGCTAATACCCCCATCAGCGCACTAGTTGCCCCCTGGGGCGGCTCAGAGTGTGTGTTGTTGCTGTTCACGCTGTGTTCATGTGTTCACCCGCCGGCTCAGCCGCTCTGTTCACCTTCAACGTCTGCTCCCTCGTTCATCACAATAGAAGCCGGAGTCAGAACCCGATGTTTCCGGGCCTCTTGTTTATTTTTTCGTAAACTTGTAAATAAAAAATAAATAAAAAAAACTTGTTGTGAACTGTGTATTTGGAGAGTCGTTACTCAGTGGGGAGGAATAATGGAACCTCTACAATGTCAGAAAGAAGTTAGTTGCTTTTGGCCGATTCGGCTTGTAACCCGTTTGAGGTTTGGAACGTCTCTGGCTGCTCAAATTGGATTTCAAGGTGTCCACAGTGACAGGACAAATGACTAAGAGACGGCAGTCTGTGGACGCAATGAGACGAAGCTGTGTGCTGCTGGAAACGTTGGGGTTACGTTTCTGAAAGGGCGAGGCGTAGCGACCGACGCCCGTGTCGTTGCCACAGCAACCCAAGATAGGTGGTCCTCATCTGGACAATCTAATTACTCAGTGTTAATGTCAGAGCAAAGGAATTCCACGAGTCAGAAAGTAAGTTGAGTTGATGTTTGGACTGGAAGTCCATGAAACCATGAATGGTAAATAATGGAATTTCTAAATGGAATTTTAATGTGACGTTTGCGGTGTAAAAAGTGTGAAACATAATGACAATAAGAGCACATCTTAATCTTTACTTTCTTCACGGAGGACAGATTTAGCTGATTTCTAACTGATGCATCTTAATAATGGCTTTCTTTCTACATCATGAGCATCAAACAGAGGACATGCAATGCATTGAATTTTGTTGTACCATGCTGTATCAACATCAGCAACATTGGTAACTTTTATTACATTGTTACAAATAGCATAAAATCCTAAACAATTAAGGTAGTCATTCAGTGTTTGTTATCCTTTCATGAACAACAGTTACATCACAGTTGTTTGGGTTCAGATGTTAGACACGCTTCCATCCCATATTAGCTGCGTAGCTGCTGTGAATCTGATGATGACATCATCTGCAAAACAGCAGGAAGTCTATATCCTGTATTCAGAATGCAGGTGAACCTTTAACCATCTGAACAGAAGGATTTCCTTATCATATTGTAACGTCGGTGCGAACCATGAATCAGGAGAGGAGGATTCTTTACCAGGCTTTATTCCAGCGCTGAACACAACAATTAACAGGGTCACTGTTTCGGCCGAAACCCACGCCAACTCTCACTCATGGACCGCTCTCCGCTCTCTAACTCTCTCTCTTTTCCGTGCGCACATAACAAAATCCCTTAAAGGAACAGCGCAACAATAACACCACCCATAGCCCCCTAGGGATCATTACACTGCCCCCCCAACAGTAAGTTCCTCGTCCTCGAGGGAACAACGAAGTCTCTGAAACGGGGGGGTAGTCTCCTTCTCCGCCTTGGCCTCCCGGGATTCTGAGGGACAACAGGAACTGCCGGGGAAGGAGAGTAAACACTGGGCGAGGAGGACGACTGCTGTTCACCTGCTCCGGGGGTTGGGGGGGATGAGGCCGCTCCAGTCGCTCTGCGAAGGGGGGGGAGCGCTGGACCCTTGTAAGGGGCTAACCTGTCTCTGTGGATGACCACCCTCCTGCCCCTAGGTGGCAGCTGCACCCGGTAAACCACCTCCCCCACTCGCTCCAGCACACAACAGGGCCCCACCCAGCTACTGTCCAGTTTAGGACAGCGTCCTTTCTTCCTTCTCGGGCTGTACACCCACACCAGCTCTCCAGCGAGGAAGTGCCTCCCTTTGGTGGTGGCGTCGTAGTTCCTTTTCTGGCGGAGCCCAGCCTTTGCCAGTTGGTCCCGCGCGAAGGCATGTGCAGACTCCATCCGGTCCTGCAGTTTCCGGGCGTAGTTCGGACCCGGTGGTGCCTCCGGCGCGTCAGGGGGCTTCCCGAAAGCCAGCTCAGCAGGGGTCCTCAGCTCTCTCCCCAGCATGAGCAGGGCAGGCGTGCACACGGTGGAGTCCTGGACCGCAGACCTGTAGGCCATGAGGACGAGGGGAAGATGGGTGTCCCAGTCCCGCTGATGCTCGGCTGTGAGGATGGCTAACTGCTGGGCCAGAGTCCGATTAAACCGCTCCACCAGGCCATCGCTCTGGGGGTGGAGCGGGGTGGTGCGGGTCTTTTGGATGCCAAGGCGCTCGCACATGGCAGCAAACACCTTGGACTCAAAGTTCCGCCCTTGGTCGCTGTGAAGGGTCGCTGGTGTTCCAAACCGGCTGAACATCCCTTCCACCAGCGTGTCGGCCACTGTCACCGCCTCCTAAACGTCTTCTCTTTTAAGTGGGTCAACACAACAAAGTAAGAATTGTCCAACTACCGAACCTAACGTGAATGTTGGGTCATTAGCATCAATATTATACTTGAGTGAGTCTAAGGGCGCTACACTTGTCTCACCTGTTTCATCATGGCTGACAGACAGGTGAGAGCTGTTAGAGATCAGCAGGTCAGTGTCTGCTGCTCCTACCACAGAGCTTATAACCGGCATGCTGACAACAGACTCTGTCGGTGCTGCACCATCTTCAGCTTTCACGGAGAGAGCCTGACCGTCACGCTGGTCATTTTCCTCATGAGTAGGAGTCAACATGACGACATCGGTCTCCTGCTTCAGTCCAAGCGGCTCTCCCTCCTGACTGATGTGGAGTTCCTCCGGTTCCTCTTTCAGGTGGAGAAGCTCTGGGTCCTCTTGGTCCATGCTGGACTCCGTCTTACAGACACGAGGCTGTGGGCGATCTGGAGGGACAACAAAAGGAGGATGACGATGCTGTGACAAAACAAACGTAGACATACGACGACATGAGTAGGGATCGACCGATAATCGTCCGGGCCGGTTATATCGGCTGATATTCTGCCTTTTGACATATATCGGCATCGACCGATGAGAGATCAATGTAAAACTGGCTTCGGCCTATTTTGGCTCTGCCTGCAGTCACTCCTCTGACTCCAGCATTGTCCCACCCACAGCAACATCTGATTGGTTGCACGGGTAAAACAGCCAATCAGCAGTGAAGGCGCTCGTGGACACAAAGGTTTGCGAGTGAAGAAGCTCCGGAGAGCACGTATATTGAAATGTATGAGCCCAAGAGAAGTCGTCTCACTAGAGAGCATGCAGAACTTTGATTTTGCATCACAAACTAATGCTGCACAATTGGGATTAATAACCACGTTTCTGTCAAAAAATATCTAACTTTGTTTTATTTACTTTATAGCTTTATTTTATTTAACATTTCAGGAAGGTCATTAATAAAATTTTAATTTCATTTTATTAGACGTGCTGCTGAGTTTCCTGCACTTTGTTACAATGTTCAAACAAAGATTTGTTAATTATTGTCCGAAATGTAAAAATACTCAACTCATGTTGAGTTGAAGTTTACGGCGTTAGTTCAGACAATATTTAGCTGTATTACTGTTTTACTACTAAACTGTGTACTTGAACGTCTGAGCCTCCGGTGCCGGTGCCCCGGGGACGGCGCTGCGGTTCACGGAGGGGACTTTTGATTTCGTGCGGTGGAGGAAAAAGCAGCATAAAGGTGAAGGAGATTTTGTACCAGGAGAGACAGTGCTCGCCAGAAACTACCAAGACAAAGTCAAACGGATTCCTGCCGCTGTTATTGCCCAAACTGGCCCTGTAGCTTACACTGTTCACACAACTGATGGAGTTTGGCGCCACCATGTGGACCAACTCTTGAAGACACCCAAACCAACCCTGAACTGTCAGTGGCTATCCATAAAGGTGAAAGACACAACAAAAACAAATAAACTAATCAAACCAAAGGCGACGACTAAACCACATAATATAAACATGCCGTGGCACAGTGGTCAGCGCTGTGATCATCATAACAAACAAACATGCATCATGTCCATCTGCTGTGATGCTACTGCAGGGGGCGACAACCTCTGCAGGGGGCTGCCATGCAGAGAATATTAAGAGGCAAAAGAAAATGGTGTTTTATTATATTTCACATTTCACAAAATGCTAAAGATTGAATTGGTGACACTAAATTGTCCGTACGTGTGAGTGTGTGTGTGAATTATTGTTGGACCGGGACTCGGTATCGGTTCAAAATCAAATGACTCTGATTCCCGTTGAGTGAGAAACAGACGGACATCCTGGCAGGAACAACACACCAACACATGCAGGATCCGACAGGATCCGACAGGATCCGACAGGCCGGCTCGCCGTCATCCCGACTCAGCTCGCTTCTCAGCTGACTTTAGGTGACTTGAAGCCTCGGCTGCTGAGGAGCTCTTCCTGGTCAGCCGGGTGCAGGATGCTAATGAACGAGCCTGAGTTCCAGTGCACCTCCGGCTGGATGACACCGAGCAGCATCTCTGTCAGGAAGCTTCAACCTGCTTTGCTGCACGGCTGACGCTTAGCCACCGCCTTAGCACGTGTTAGCGTTAAAGCGGCTTTGACGTGCACATTCTACACGGGCTCTCTAGATTTGAGTACAGATCCTCGTCTCCGTTGTGCTTCAGGACCAGAAGAAGCATGGAACCCTGAAGACAGCAGCTGTAGTCCGTTTGGATCCAGGACGGTCACGCTGGATTCCAGTGAGGCTCAGTTTCAGGATGGGTTGCTGGTGAAATTCCCTGGAAAGTACGTCAGCTGTAATCACTACCTACTTTGACTCTCACGTGATGCCTTTAAACTATTGGATGGTTTATCAGCCAGAGCTTGATTGCGTGAAAAACAGGACATCGGTATCGAACGCAGGTAAGAATATCCAGAACCATGCTGTTAAACGAACGCCGTCATTATGAGCCCTGTTTTTAATGGATGTCCGTTTTGAAATGTGTGTGCTTTCTGTTTCAGAAGGATCGGTTTCATACCTCAAGTATCTTTGCTCTGACTGCTATTAGTGAAATTGATGCTTGGATTGAGGTCCAATCAATAAGAGTGCAAGCTTTTCACTGGAAGTCTGCTCTGCAGCTTCTTCATGGTTTTCAGTTTCACACTTTCAGGCGGAGTCAAATGAGTTCAGCTCAAGTTCAACTGATGAAACACGCACTTTATCAGTCGTCACAAATACATGCTGCGCATTTGTTGGATGGAGATTACGTTGTTTGGATCCTCGCTTTGCTCCCATTCATGGATCGTTCTCGGAAATGTGTGAATGAATCCATTTTTAGTGTTATTTCTTATGATCGAACACTTTGGTTAACAAAATCCCACATAAACATTTTAAAATTTGCTATAAATTACATGCCAACTCTTGAACATTTACACAAACAAGTAAAATTTGAACCCTTCACATGAACAACTTCACTCAGCAAACAGAGGTCGCTGTTGAGTGACCAACACAGTGTCGACACAGTTTGTGTAATGTGTCAAAACACTCCTCGAGGTATCAATAACCCATTTTACAATAGTGGGACAACATTCAGGATTTTATCTGGTGTATAATTTGATGGATAATGTCTACGATTAGCTGCTCGTTGCTACACGGATGTAAGGCTGTAAAATATACCGACAAGATCAAATTCAGAACAAGTGAAAACGGGAAGAAAGGATTTCAGGAAATAGACATTTCATGAATTTACATCATTTATTATTAGACATTTATTATTTAGGAGACTTTGACCCTCGGATCAAGATTCAGGACAAACGACTGAATACAATCACTGAGAAGTAATAATAATAATAATAATAATAAATGTCATTTAAAGGCACCTTTCTCGGCACTCAAGGACACCGTACAGATATGTATATACACACAAAAATAACATATAACATATAAAAAAGTGAGTTGAAAAGTAATAATTCAATTCAATTCATTTTTATTTATATAGCGCCAGATCACAACATAAAGTCATCTCAAGGCACTTTACAGGATTAGCAGGGAAAGACCTGCAGGGAAACACAGAACCCAACTTGACCCACAAGAGCAACGGAGGCAAGGAAAAACTTCCCTCTAACGGGCAGAAACCTTGGACAGAACCTAGGCTCATGGTGGACGGCCATCTGTCTGACCGGCTGGGTTGAGAAAGAGAGAGAGAGAGAGAGAGAGAGAGAGAATGGCAGGTCGGAGACGAGTCAAGGAGATGGATAGGGAAGTGATAGCGAGACAGAGCAGGAGCAGACAAAGTAAAACCAAAATAAATTAAACGAAAATAAATTGAGAAAGTGATAAGGAAATAAAAAAATAAAAATTGACAGTTGGCATCGGGGGGACGACGACGACGACGACAGACAGGTGCATGGAGGAAGTGGAAGAGGAAGAGGATCTCAGGGTGCGGGAAGGAGAGGGAACACTAAGGAGGTTGGACAGATATGGGGGGGGGGGGGGGGGGGGTTGTGGATGGTCTTGAGCGTTAACAGAAGGCGAAGACGATTGATGTTTCCAAGATGGAAATAGGCAGGAAGTGGGCTGCTCTCTCTCTCTCGCTCTCTCTCTTCATCTTCTTCTTCACTGGTCTTCTCTCTCTCTATGGTGGAAATAAACAAATAGTATCAAGTACTTTTAATGATTCTCTCTATATTATAAACAAATAGCATAAAATATTCCAACATTTTTGAAAATAAAAGCTAGCACAGTGTTTTAACGATACACTATTTATCATAAACAAGCAGAATACCATCTTTTAATGATACACTATTCATTATTAACAGCAATAATATATCTATGATCATTCTATGAAGTGATAAAGTCAAATATGGAAACATAGGTAGCATTAGCACCGAGCTAATTGTTTTTATTCCTATTTGTGTTGAGTAAATACCTTCGGTTGTATATATGTGTTGTATTCATGAATGTATCAGAAAGACATAAAACCAAGTCTGACACAGAATTTTGTTTTATATTCTGAATTCCATTTTTCCAGATATTAAAACATCACAACCGACCTGAAGAAGTCGGTGCTTGTCAACCTTCATCCAGCAGTGGAACGGCCGATGGGAACCTGCGGGATGAGAAACCACAAAGACTCCGGGGAAGAAGTCGTGTTAGTGAGAAGAACTAGTGAAACATTCATGTGTGGAGAGGAAGAGGAAGAGGAAGAGGAAGAGGAAGAAGAAGAGGAGCCCAGTGCAACATGGGAAGTCCCCTCGCTAACAACTAGCCTAGCCTTATTAATAAGCTTTATCAAAACCCAACCAGCTATCCAACCAACCAAACAACCAACAACCAACCAAATGACCAATGACAAACAGCCAACCAACGAATCAACCAGTAATTTAAGCAAAGTAACAACCAGCCAGACAGAAACAGATAACCAAACTACCAAAACACTGCTAACCAACTAGCTAGCCAGTGTATTAGCCAAATGACCAGCAACCAGTCGAACAACTCAACAGCCAACCAAAAATACCAACAAACCAGCCACACAGCCAAACAACCAGCCAGTCATCCAATGAACAAGCAGCAAACCAACCAACCCGCCAGCCAGCTAACTAACCAAATTACCAACCATTCAAACAACTCAACAACCAACCAAAAATACCAACAAACCAGCCACACAACCAAACAACCAGCCATCAAAACCAGGCATTCAGCACACCAGCAGCGACTCCACTTCCTGAGGGTGCTCAGGAGGAACAACCTGGAGGAGAAGCTGCTGGTGGCCTTCTACAGAGCCCCCTGGAGAGCATCCTGGCGTACTGCATCACGGTGTGGTACGCCGCGTGCACAGCAGCGGAGAGGAAAACCCTGCAGAGAGTGATCAACACAGCCCAGAAGATCACCGGCTGCTCTCTGCCCCCCCTGGACTGTATCGCCGGCTCTCGCTACCTCAGCAGAGCTACAAACATTGTCAGAGACTCCTCCCACCCTGGACACAACTTGTTCAACCTGTTGCCCTCCGGACGGCGCTACAGGTTGCACAAGAGCAGGACCAACAGACTCAGGGACAGTTTTTTCCCGAGAGCCATCAGCGCTCTGAACACCAATCAGGATTAAACACACACCTACTCACTATGTGCAATAACAAATGTATGCTATTAACATATGCTCAATACTGGTCAATCTCTCCGCATGCACTGTTCACTTTAAACTTTAAATTATCCTGCAAGTGCTTGAATGTTCCGTTATTATTTGCATTTTATGTTGTTATTAGACACCAGACGGAGCTGCACTCCTAATCTCATTGTGTAGCTACTATGGCATGAATAAAGGCTTTCTATTCTACCAAGCAAAAATCCAGCCACCCACCCAATGAACAATCACCAAACCAAACAACCAGCCAGCTAACTAACCAAATGACCAACCAACTCAACAGCCAACCAAAAATACCAACAAACCAGCCACACAACCAAACAGCCAGCCAGCTAACTGACCAAATGACCAACAACCAGTCAAGCAACTCAACAGCCAACCAAAATGTCACCAACCAAAAATAGCAACAAACCAGCCACACAACCAAACAGCCAGCCATCAAAACCAGGCCTACAGCAGACCAACCAAAATCCACACATTCATCCAATGAACAGGCAGCAAACCAAACAACCAACCAGCCAGCCAGCTAACTAGCCAAATGACCAACAACCAGTCAAATAACTCAACAGCCAACCAAAAATACCAACAAACCAGCAACACAACCAAACAGCCAGCCAGCTAACTAACCAAATGACCAACAACCAGTCAAACAATGCAACAACCAACCAAAATGTCACCAACCAAAAATAGCAACAAACCAGCAACACAACCAAACAGCCAGCCAGCTAACTAACCAAATGACCAACAACCAGTCAAACAACTCAACAGCCAACCAAAACGTCACCAACCAAAAATTCCAACAAACCAGCCAAACAACCAAACGACCAGTCATCAAAACCAGGCCTTCGGCAGACCAACCAAAATCCACACATTCATCCAATGAACAAGCAGCAAACCAACCAACCAACCAGCCAGCCAGCTAACTAACCAAATGACCAACAACCAGTCAAACAACGCAACAACCAACCAAAATGTCACCAACCAAAAATAGCAACAAACCAGCCACACAACCAAACAGCCAGCCATCAAAACCAGGCCTTCAGCAGACCAACCAAAATCCACACATTTATCCAATGAACAAGCAGCAAACCAACCAACCAACCAGCCAGCACCCTAACTAACCAAATTACCAACAACCAGTCAATCAACTCAACAGCCAACCAAAATGTCACCAACCAAAAATACCAACAAACCAGCCACACAACCAAACAACCAGTCATCAAAACCAGGCCTTCAGCAGACCAACCAAAAAGCCACCCAGCCAGCCAGCCAACTAACCAAAAATACCAAGAAACCAGCCACACAACCAAACAACCAGTCATCAAAACCACCAGTTAATCAATCAAGCCAAAAATCCATCCAACCAAAGAAGCAGAGGAGGAGAAGCTAAAGAAAGGAAGACAGGGAGATTCAGGGAGAGAGACAGGAGGTGTGTGGGGAAGGAGATCTTAATGCTGGAGAAAAATCACAAATCAGAAAAAATGAAATAAAATCTATTTTATGACTTTGGAGGAGGTTAAACTTTAGGAGCTCTCCTTCCTCCCCCAACACCACGCTGCCTGTTCCTCTCCTTGAGGATGGCCCGTATGTTTCTGATCCACTTTGGTGCAGGGACAGTTGTCCCAGCACGTCTGGTGGAGGACAGAGGAGGTGCAGGCCGCTTGAGGGAAACGGAGGAGGGAGCGTTTGAGGAGGAGGTGGAGCGAGAGTAAGAGGAGGAGCTAAAGGAAGAGTAGCTTGAGGAAGCGGCAGAGGGAAGAGCAGGGGGGGAGATGTGAGGACTAGGAGGAGACTCAGCAGGAGAGCAGCGGGGGGACCTGATGGGTTCCTCCGGTGCCGGGACCCTCCTCAGGACCAGTCTGGTGTTGTCGGGCTGGCTGGGGTCGGGCACGAGGACAGACGTCCAGACGAAGCGCTGAGAAACCTGAAGAGTGAAAAAATGATTGACACTGAAGCTTGGAGAGGCGGGATCATTCATCCTGACAGAGACACTCGGTGAACTAACTCATGTGTCCATCCAGGAAATGACAGAGGTTTCAAATTCAAAGGTGTGTAGCGTAGAAAAAGAACACTTCAATTTACCCCATTGGTTGGGAAGCAGCCGCAGCAGGTGCAGGGGGGGGGATAGCCGGGGGGGCACCTGGAGGGAGAACCAGTCGGAGTGGCGGGGAACGCCGGGACGTCACAATCCTGAAAGGACAAAGCATTTGATTCAGTTCATTGGGATTTTTATTTTACAGAATATTACACAAGTTTGGATTAGATAAGACGACTATTAGAACCATTCAGGCTTTGTAGAGCAAGAATTTAAATTAATGTCAAGCAGTTTCATCCATCAAAGAGGCACACGGCAGGGTTGCTCGTAGTCTCCACTTCTATTTGCATTATATCTAGAGCTGCTGAATAAACATGAACAAGACTCAGACGCTCTGATACGATCCTAACCCCCCCCCCCCCCCCCCCCCGATGGAGATGACTCCTAAGCACCCTCTGATGTCGCCGGCTGAGTCTCTGTCTGTTGAGCATTTGCTGCAGTTTTCAAACTCAAATGTGTGGAGCATAGAAAAAGAAAATGTCTATTTACTTCATCAGATGCTTCTGGGGAGCACGTGGAGCAGCTGCAGGGGGGAGGAGGGCTGGGGGGGGCCCTGGAGGGAGAACCAGTGGGAGTGGCGGGGACCTCCGGTGCCGGGACCCTCCTCAGGACCAGTCTGGTGTTGTCGGGTTGGCTGGGGTCGGGCACGAGGACAGACGTCCAGACGAAGCGCTGAGAAACCTGAAGACAGAAAGAAAACTTTAGAATCCTGCTGCAGGTCACATCAACGCATCGTCAGCGGATCACTGGTTGAGTCGTGCTGGCATTTGTTTTTTGTTTTGTTGTTGTTGTTGTTTTCACTTCAATTTATTACGATTTTTAACAGCAACAGAGCATTTGTTACCAATATTATTGTCCACATAATACATAATATAACATAATAGTCAGACATCATAAACACATTCAGATCTTTAGGTCCAGCTTTCCAATACGATGGAACTAATCTTAATTACAGTAGTGGCACGCCCAGAAATACACGACCCCATTATCCTTTTGATGAGTTTATACATGAAAAAGCCTTCTGCTGGACGCCATCGCTTTATGAAGATGTGTAACTGCAGTCGTAATAAATAAGTTATCTTTTCCATCTCATAAAGTTCTTTCAGTTTTACTTTCCAAACATTAAGCGACGGTGGTTCTGTCTTCATCCATGAGATTGTGATGCATTTCAGAGCTGCTGTGAAACGTATGGTTCAAAGGTCGGTTGCAGGTCGTCCTTGCGGCCCTGGTGGAGTAATACCCAGAACAGCCACCGTCACATCCCTCGCTATTTCTAACCGAAAGATCTGGTTTATGGCAGGATACACCTCATCCCAAAATGTTTTTATTTTAGGACATGACCAGAATATGTGTGTGTTTGTGATTAGGCACGTCTGTGCTGCAATTTCTCCAACACAGACTTGGGATATTCGGTGTCATTTTAGCAACAATATCTGGAGTCCTGAAATATCTACTGATTATGTTGCATTTAAATTCTCTCCATGTGTTTGAGTTTGTGGTCTGGTGTGCCGCTATACACGCCTCTTTACACATTTCATCAGAGATATTTTGTACCGCCTCCGCCTCGCCAAAATGGGTTTGTTTTGAGTCATCGACTCAAATATTTTGTATAACTTTGTCATTACTTTTTGATCTCCTTCTCGCTTTTGAATCTGTGTAAGGAATTTTTCAATGGCTGATGGATCCAGCACTTTTCTCCAATCTCTGTGAGACACTAAGAAAGACCGTATTTGCAGGTACCTAAAGAGATCATTTTTATTAAGTTGGTATTTTCTTCTCAGCTGATCGAATGACAATAATCAATTAGCTCATGTATATAAATAAGACTACGGTCAGCCCATGTCAGGAAGCCTGTGTCCATCTTGCCTGGTGTAAAGGATTTAATATAACCAATGCTAGACAGTATAGAGATATTGGTTGGTAACTTAAAAGTAATTCTGACCCTCTCCCAAATGTCAAGAGTAAATTTATTCCACTCTGCTAACCCCTGAGATGGAATATCAGCAAGTGGGTCAGTGCACATCTTCTGTTCAATGCTTAACCATCTCGTATCAGCATCATTTTGTATATACAAAATCAATGATTTTAATTATGCAGCCCAGAAATAGTATTTAAAATTAGGAAGATTAAGGCCTCCCTCTTCCTTAAATCCTTGGAGAGCTTTATATTTTATTCGAGGGTGCTTTCCATGCCATATAAATTTTTAAATGATTTTGTCTAACCCTTCAAATGTTGACTTGGGTATTTCAATTAGTAGCATTTGAAATAAATATAAAAACCTGGGCAGGACATTCATGCGAACCGATTCTAGGAGGGACGGGGGCAACGCAGACCAGCGATCCAAATCACTTTTTATTATGTTCATTCGGCTCCCATAATTTGAATCAAACAAATTGTCTAATGAGAGAGGGTTACTTTATACCTTTCTTAGGCCAGTAAAAGCCACTTTGCCGTTTTAAATCCGGCTGCATCTGTTTTAATGCTACATGTGTCTAAATATGAGTGGAGAGGAGAAGGAAAATATTCCACAAAAAACTGAGACAAATTCCACTTGGATTTGTTCAGCAGCTTCTAGAGAGGCTCATCGTGAGTTCATTTCAACAACATGATCGATGGTTTTCTAGATGCTAAAATGTGTTCTAACCGAGTTAGCATTTAGCCACAGTTGTAACCATGGAAACCAGTTAGTCCAAAAGCTTCTCGTCTTTCTCAATTTAAATCACTTGGCCTCCTTTCTACCTGACAGAAAGCTACAAATCTCTTATTTAATAAAGTATAAGGTTCAGAATGTCTCAAACTACAGGTAAAATGGAAGGGAAATTAAAATGAGACTTACCGGTTTCATCTTCAGCTGACGGTTGTCCTCGTTCGCTGGGATGAATTTAATTCTTTTAAAGAGCTTCTATAAAATAAAAGTTCTCAAAGAGGTTGTCTTGTACAACAAACGTGTAGATGGAGGTGTGTTCTACAAAAAACGGCCTTTGTGAAAGTTTTATTCTCTTTTCTTTCCTCAGAAATCGCCTCGTTCAAAGTTTAGCTGCAAACAGACGCTCAGCAAGTTGACGGGTGACGCTTTCTGCGCATGCGCAGTGTGCCGCAAGCGCTCACAAACGGCGCAGTTTCTGCTGCTCGTTATCAGCCAATCACAACTGTCACGTGGTCCTGTTGACCAATCACTGCCAGGATGTCAAAGTTGACGTCACGTGTCTGGACGTGAAGTTGAGGACCAATCAGCTGATTGGCCTTTCGGAGCCCCGCCTGCCGAAGTTTCCTTTTGAAGTCTCCTCGAGCCCGGCTCAGTCTCCGGTAGGCGGACCGGGGACCGGGGACCGGGGACGATTGTGTTGACCGGGTGAGTGTTGTGTGTTTCGTGTCTCTTTTGTGTGGCAGTGAAATCGCTCCGGCCTCTCCGATGGCGGAAGCGACGCAATCAATTGAGGCTGCAGGTAGGATTTTTGCCCGGTTTATCCGTGACTGTTACTGTAAGAGCCAATGTGTGCGCGCTGGGTGTGTGCGCGCCGGGTGTGTGCGCGTCCACGCCGCGGTGTGGAGGTTTTATTTGCGTGCGCTCACCTGTGCGGTGTCAGTGTGTGGCCTTGTTCTGGTGGTGGGGTGAGCGTGGGAAGAAACTTTTTGTTGAGCGCATGATCATAAACGCAGGAGCGCAGGATACACCAGACGTGGTGATGGAAACATCCAAAGATTGCATTGGCACAACGAGCTATTTAACGACAATCAATACAACAGCAGAAAAGTAAGTCCTCGAGCCGTTCTCACTGCGATCTGGAGCAAATCAATATGTCAAGGCCTGTGCAACGTACTGCGTGCGCGTCTCCAATGTTTTAACCCCCTCGACTTAGCCCACCGTGGCGTTTGGATTCATTTAGAATTATACGCCACAACATTTTCTATGACAACTATCGATCTGCAATGATTACTCGTTAACTCGTAGGAGCCGACTGTCGGTGCGGGGCTGTGAATGAGAGAGAGACACGGAATGGGTGAGTCTGTGCTAACGATAGCATTTCTCACTCGATTATTGACTACCGTAATTGCTGAACTATTATGCGCACCTGTGAAAAAGCCGCACCCACTGAATTAAAAAATATATATATTTTGTACTAAAATAAGCCGCACATATTCGTAAGCCACAAGTGCAATCAGATCCGTAACTTCGGGATAAGGATTGGCTCTAAGGGCTGGGTCGGTCGGGCTGGGGTGCGAAGCGGGGCTGGGCTCGAGCCGCGGCTGGGGGAGCAGTCGCCCCGTCGCCCTCCCCTCTCCGCCCGTCGGAGGCTGCGCGGTGCGCGCGCCCGCCTGGCGGGGTGTCCCCGTCCCCCTTGCCCCCGTGCCCCTCATCCTCCGTCCGCGGGAGCGTGGTGCGGCAGGGGTGGGGACGCCCGGGAGGTCGAGGGGGTGGGTTCCTTCCCCGCTACGCGGCGCGTCCGACGCCGCGTAGCGGATGGCGGACAGGCGGCGGGGACCGGGTACGGCGGTCCGGCGGCGGCGACTCTGGACGAGCGCCGGGCGCTTCTCGCGGATCTCCCCAGCTACGCGCAAGCGGGGCTTTCCCTCCGGGCGGGCGGGCGTTAATTTTGTAACGAAAATAAATAGGCTTCAACGAAACACGGCTCGTAACGAAAGTGGGAAAATATACGTAAATTTGCCGCGTCGTTGCATAAACCGCAAGGTTCAAAATATTGGAAAAAAGTAGCGGCTTGTACACCGGGAATTACGGTAGTTAGCTTTAGCCGCTCCCATTTGTTTCGATGGGCCTGGTTAGCAATTGCTATTTGTGTCATATTTCTATTGGCTCTTTAATATAATTGACAGATCTGAAGTGTTGAAGGCAGTTAATAATGTATGCTCTCTGTCCCAATGAAGGTTATTAATCGGGATCCATTGATAACAGATCATACAAATAGTGTTATTGATTGAAGATAATAAATTGTGTACACCGATTGATTTCCTTCCTGGTTGTGTGCAGGCCAGGTTCTTTTCCAAGGATGGCGAGCTAGCCCAACAGAAGAGAATTGATCTGAACAATCATCTGGATTCCTATCCGGAACCCCCGACCTCCTGCTCTGTCCGGGTTGGTAGGAGGCTCTTGCAGCCGACCCTTGACCTTTTTCCACTCGCCCCCAGTTTTCCTGTGTGGTTCCTCCATCATACAGTCGGCCCATATGAACTGTTTCTAAACTGCGAGCTATCCCCATGTGCGCATCGTGCTGATGCGTGCAAGGAACGACAACGATCCTGTGCGTTCCCTGTTTGTGGACCGTAGGACATGAACTGTCCAATTCAGGAGCTGATTTCATTGTAAATGTTGAGATTTGGTAAATTAAGTGTTTGCACTGAATGGCCATTCAGATCAAATGTCATTGTAGACTTCTTGTTCTTGTCCACTAAACTGAATTTAAGGTACTGAAACAGTTTCTGCTTCCTCTCTCTCAGTGAACGATGGTCTTCTGACCTGGCCCATATTTATTGTCGTCATTATGGCATGATTAATGTTGCATTCATTAAGTGTGAATTATCATGTTCCTGTGCAGAGTACAGGCTACAGGTCATTAATTCGGGAGTGGAGAATATATTAATATTATGAAGAAAAGCATTCTTCCTTTCGTTTGGGACAATTTCAATGATGATCACATACGACGTACGGAAAGGGTTATTTAGTTATTATTTATATTATTAATAGTGTTGTTATTTATTATTAATAGTGTTGTTATTTATATTATTAATAGTGTTATTATTTATATTATTAATAGTGTTATTATTTATATTATTAACAGTGTTATTATTTATATTATTAACAGTGTTATTATTTATATTATTAATGGTGTTATTATTTATATTATTATTTATTTCCTGACTTTATTTTCTGTGAAGAACGCGTTATTTGGTGGCTGTCTGGAAAACAATAAATGTTGAGGCCCCCCTCCCATCGTCACACTTTTCCCGTACAAACTGACCCCCCATCAGAGAAGGGAGACGTTATGTGTCCCTCACGAGACAGTTTGGGGACCCCTGCTATACAACGTGTGCTTGTTGTCTTCGTCCCTGTGGCCTCCATCATGGTCAAACCGTGGTCGACCACATGGACAACCAAAGTGGGCCGGATCTCATCAGAGATGATGGCTCTCCCTCGTCCTCCTCCTCTCCCACGCCCCCCTCCTCGTCCTCCTCTTCCTCTCACTACTCTGCCTCTCTCTGCAATGTGGCCGTCCATTGCTCTCCAAACCAGGCGTCCATCGCTGTGTCCATCGCTGGCCATTTTATTGCTGAAGCTCTGATTCCAGATTCTCCTGCAGGCTTGTAAATAGGAGTGTTGCCATTTGGGTGGCAGCGTGTCCCACGTGGACACAAAGACGCTTTATCCATGAAGACTGTGCTTTTGAGAACAGAGTGAAGAGCAGGAATCGTGTTTGTGTTTCTGCAGAGTCTCTTCATGACTTCCAGGTTTCAGTGATTGTGTTTCAGGTTCAGATTGTTGTGTTGACAAACTGTAACATGTGAGGCGTCTTTCTGTCTCTCTCGTCCTGCGCTGCAGATCTGCAGAAGACTCCGGTCCACAAACACAGAGAGCAGCTGCTGCTCCAGGAGCTGGTCTCACTGGTCAACCAGAGGGACGGACTGGTCCAGGACATGGACGCCAAGGAGAGAGGGTGAGAGACGCATGGGATTGATCCTTATTCCGTTTGATAGCCAGGCTCTTGTCCCTGAGCCAGTGGACATGCTTCTGCTGTCTGTCCCATCACGTCATTTATTCACGTGTGTGTGTGTGTGTGTGTGTGTGTGTGTGTGTGTCCAGTAGCTTTCAGCTCCTCTTTGGTTCCACAGTTTGTGTTTGGAAATGCTTTTATTTCAGGGTTTTATGTGGAATTGCACCGTTTGTTTGGAGAGTAAAAGATATTTGAACACCTTTGATCCTGTCCTGCACTTTTATTGCCTTTGATAGTATTAGTGCCGCCATTATTACGCTTTCAGTACAGACAAGTAGTCATTTCTGTGAACACGTTTATGCCATCGGAGGAGGAGCAGGAGGAGGAGCCCATATTAGCCCATTACAGTCGAATGAACTGTGAGCTACTCATGCAGCTCAAATCTAAACATTTGTGAAGCACTCCGGACAAAAGCGGCGTGCGTCGGGGGGTCAGCTCATCGGCCTGTCGGCCGGCGAGGGCCTACGATGCCGCTTGCGGCTTTAATATAGTAATGTTTTTGATGTGACATGAACAATCGGTGAGTGATGCCATCATTTCTTAAAATTAACAAAGTCTTGGAATTTGGAAAACATAAGCCATTAATTCATCAATTCACTGAACATAGTTTTATTTTCACAATATGTATTTCATTGAAACATTAACAGATGTTGGAATAACTTTATCATGACCCTTTATTCTGTTCGTAACGGTCCTTTGGCGTTTGTAACCAACATTTAAATGTCCTAAACGTCGGCTTATTCGTCCCCATTGTGAGCGGGCCGGAGGGGGTTCCATACCCAGAGGTATGGGTTCGGTCCATCTGCCATTCTTTGGTTTTTCATGCTCCATAAACACAGGAAGTGACGCCTCCTGTTCAGGTTATGTTTTCCATGCCCATATTTATTTGACCTTTGTGTCGGGTAAGGTTTGAGGAAATTCCTTTTTTCACAAAACTGGGTCTACACCAGCGGTGTCGCTAGGCCTGTTTTAGGGGGGCTTTTTATTTTTTGTTTTTTTTGTTCAGTGTGCAAAAATGCCGACATATTTAATTAATGCCACCAGAATATGAGTTTAAATAAATAAACATATAACCTGTCTCCCTTATACTGGAGAGGTGCTTTTAGCACATCTAGCTAATTTTAGCTTCTTTTTTTTGTTATGGAAAAAAATCTGTTATGCAATTAAGGATCGCAGTTAAGAGAACAGAAGGTTCTTGGTTTGAACCTCTGGAGGGCATCCTGAGTGTGTCGTGCGTGTAATAAACTGATTCTGGCCCCGAGGAACGGAAATGGGGAGTGCCTGGAGAGGAGAGGAGAGGAGGGGGGGGGAGAGGAGAGGAGAGGAATAAATAAATAGTGAACATCAACTTTATTCATTGACAAACAACACAGCAGGCTCCAAAAGACAAAACTCAATTTCCAACAACTCTGTCAGACATTCTTCTCCAGAACAAAAACTCGCTTGATGTGTTTTGAACGTTTCAAAACTTTAGTCCTTTCTAACTTAAGCTTTCTACATGTTTTACAAATGTAAGGTTTCTCTCCCGTGTGGATTCTCATGTGTTTTCCCAAATCGGAATTTTGTTTCAAAGCTTTTCCACATGTTTTACAAATGTAAGGTTTCTCTCCTGTGTGGGTTCTCATGTGTTTTCTCAAATTGGAATTTTCTTCAAAAGCTTATCCACATGTTTTACAAATGTAAGGTTTCTCTCCTGTGTGGATTCTCAATTTGGAATTTTGTTTAAAAGCTTTTCCACACATTTCACAAATGTAAGGTTTCTCTCCTGTGTGGATTCTCAATTTGGAATTTTGTTAAAAAGCTTTTCCACACATTTCACAAATGTAAGGTTTCTCTCCTGTGTGGATTCTCATGTGGACTTTCAAGCTATCAAGAGGAGCCGCTATCATCCAGCGGGCCCTCTCAACTTGAGCTCCGGTAAGCAAGCAACAAAGGCTAAAATGCTAGCGCTAGTTGCTAACAAGGCCATGAACCGTTAAGTTGTTTCTGGGCAAATAACACCTAGTTCTGATTATTACTTTCTAAAATAAACCAATCGGAGATATGATACCATATATTTAGCAGTAAAATGGTATGTTATATCATTTAAATTGGAAAGAATGATTGGGAAAAAAAGACGCTAATAGCGCTAGCACAGAGCTAACAGCCAAGTTCAGTATCAAATTCAATGCGAATGCTAACAGCAGCTATCAACCGTTAGGCTAGCTATCATCTAGCTACTGCAGTGAAGCAGTGATGACGTAGTGCAGCATTAAAGCTGTGTCACACGTAATTCTGTTGACTGTTAAGTCATTTTATTGTGTAAATATGCCCTCATGCTGATTGCTATGACTTGGATTCAGTTCATTTAATTCTGAATGTTAAAATATGAAAGTTCCTGTTGAAATACAATGATTATATGATACTCTCTGATTTAATTGCACTTTTATAATTATTTGAAATATGTCTATGTTCAATTCATGATTGAATATGTGTGTGTATTTGAAATTGATTTCATATGGAAAATATATTTTCATTTATTGAAGTGATTTGAGATCACAAGATAAGAAGGAAACAAGATAGTAATTTACATTCTGCACTATGTGTGTAGATTGGTTTTTCTTTGAGCGGATTAAGACCGAATACAGATTCTGAACCCTGGAGGGTTCAGTGGCGAGCCAGTTTCAAAGAGACTGTGGACGGACCAGACGCACGGCGTGGCCAGCCGTGGGTTCTATCCTCAGAGACGTCAGACCACCGATTCACTTGAATCACACATTCAGATAAGACACACAACCTACATGAACTCGCTCTCCTTTCCTCAAAGGAGAAACGGAAGAACTGAACTCTCGTGCTTGCAATTCAAAGAAAGACCATTTGATTGTACTTTTATTTATTTTATTTTATTATAAGAGGGATTTATTTTGTACCTTTTTATTTCTATCATTTTGTATATTGTAAATATGTTGCCAGTTATTGTTATGAGGCAATAAATGTGTCACTGTTCAACGTATAAACGTCTTCTCTTTTAAGTGGGTCAACACAACAAAGTAAGAATTGTCCAACTACCGAACCTAACGTGAATGTTGGGTCATTAGCATCAATATTATACTTGAGTGAGTCTAAGGGCGCTACACTTGTCTCACCTGTTTCATCATGGCTGACAGACAGGTGAGAGCTGTTAGAGATCAGCAGGTCAGTGTCTGCTGCTCCTACCACAGAGCTTATAACCGGCATGCTGACAACAGACTCTGTTGGTGCTGCACCATCTTCAGCTTTCACGGAGAGAGCCTGACCGTCACGCTGGTCATTTTCCTCATGAGTAGGAGTCAACATGACGACATCGGTCTCCTGCTTCAGTCCAAGCGGCTCTCCCTCCTGACTGATGTGGAGTTCCTCCGGTTCCTCTTTCAGGTGGAGAAGCTCTGGGTCCTCTTGGTCCATGCTGGACTCCGTCTTACAGACACGAGGCTGTGGGCGATCTGGAGGGACAACAAAAGGAGGATGACGATGCTGTGACAAAACAAACGTAGACATACGACGACATGAGTAGGGATCGACCGATAATCGTCCGGGCCGGTTATATCGGCCGATATTCTGCCTTTTGACATATATCGGCATCGACCGATGAGAGATCAATGTAAAACTGGCTTCGGCCTATTTTGGCTCTGATGCAGCGACGCCTCTCTGCCTGCAGTCACTCCTCTGACTCCAGCATTTTCCCACCCACAGCAACATCTGATTGGTTGCACGGGTAAAACAGCCAATCAGCAGTGAGCTGTCCATGAAGGGCGCTCGTGGACATGAAGGTTTGCGAGTGAAGAAGCTCCGGAGAGCACGTATATTGAAATTTATGATCCCAAGAGAAGTCGTCTCACTAGAGAGCATGCAGAACTTTGATTTTGCATCACAAACTAATGCTGCACAATTGGGATTAATAACCACGTTTCTGTAAAAAAAATATCTAACTTTGTTTTATTTACTTTATAGCTTGATTTTATTTAACATTTCAGGAAGTTCATTAATAAAATTTTAATTTCATTTTATTAGACGTGCTGCTGAGTTTCCTGCACTTTGTTACAATGTTCAAACAAAGATTTGTTAATTATTGTCCAAAGTGTAAAAATACTCAACTCGTGTTGAGTTGAAGTTTACGGCGTTAGTTCAGACAATATTTAGCTGTATTACTGTTTTACTACTAAACTGTGTACTTGAACGTCTGAGCCTCCGGTGCCGGTGCCCCGGGGACGGCGCTGCGGTTCACGGAGGGGACTTTTGATTTCGTGCGGTGGAGGAAAAAGCAGCATAAAGGTGAAGGAGATTTTGTACCAGGAGAGACAGTGCTCGCCAGAAACTACCAAGACAAAGTCAAACGGATTCCTGCCACTGTTATTGCCCAAACTGGCCCTGTATCTTACACTGTTCACACAACTGATGGAGTTTGGCGCCACCATGTGGACCAACTCTTAAAGACACCCAAACCAACCCTGAACTGTCAGTGGATATCCATAAAGGTGAAAGACACAACAAAAACAAATAAACTAATCAAACCAAAGGCGACAACTAAACCACATAATATAAACATGTGGTGGCACAGTGGTCAGCGCTGTGATCATCATAACAAACAAACATGCATCATGTCCATCTGCTGTGATGCTTGGTTTGGTTATCTGTTTCTGTCTGGCTGGTTGTTACTTTGCTTAAATTACTGGTTGATTCGTTGGTTGGCTGTTTGTCATTGGTCATTTGGTTGGTTGTTGGTTGTTTGGTTGGTTGGATAGCTGGTTGGGTTTTGATAAAGCTTATTAATAAGGCTAGGCTAGTTGTTAGCGAGGGGACTTCCCATGTTGCACTGGGCTCCTCTTCTTCTTCCTCTTCCTCTTCCTCTTCCTCTCCACACATGAATGTTTCACTAGTTCTTCTCACTAACACGACTTCTTCCCCGGAGTCTTTGTGGTTTCTCATCCCGCAGGTTCCCATCGGCCGTTCCACTGCTGGATGAAGGTTGACAAGCACCGACTTCTTCAGGTCGGTTGTGATGTTTTAATATCTGGAAAAATGGAGTTCAGAATATAAAACAAAATTCTGTGTCAGACTTGGTTTTATGTCTTTCTGATACATTCATGAATACAACACATATATACAACCGAAGGTATTTACTCAACACAAATAGGAATAAAAAACAATTAGCTCGGTGCTAATGTTACGTATGTTTCCATATTTGACTTTATCACTTCATAGAATGATCATAGATATATTATTGCTGTTAATAATGAATAGTGTATCATTAAAAGATGGTATTCTGCTTGTTTATGATAAATAGTGTATCGTTAAAACACTGTGCTAGCTTTTATTTTCAAAAATGTTTGAATATTTTATGCTATTTGTTTATAATATAGAGAGTATCATTAAAAGTACTTGATACTATTTGTTTATTTCCACCATAGAGAGAGAGAAGACCAGTGAAGAAGAAGATGAAGAGAGAGCGAGAGAGAGAGAGCAGCCCACTTCCTGCCTATTTCCATCTTGGAAACATCAATCGTCTTCGCCTTCTGTTAACGCTCAAGACCATCCACAACCCCCCCCCCCATATCTGTCCAACCTCCTTAGTGTTCCCTCTCCTTCCCGCACCCTGAGATCCTCTTCCTCTTCCTCTTCCTCCATGCACCTGTCTGTCGTCGTCCCCCCCCCCCCCCTGATGCCAACTGTCAATTTTTATTTTTTTATTTCCTTATCACTTTCTCAATTTATTTTCGTTTAATTTATTTTGGTTTTACTTTGTCTGCTCCTGCTCTGTCTCGCTATCACTTCCCTATCCATCTCCTTGACTCGTCTCCGACCTGCCATTCTCTCTCTCTCTCTCTCTCTCTCTCTCTCTCTCTTTCTCAACCCAGCCGGCCAGACAGATGGCCGTCCACCATGAGCCTAGGTTCTGTCCAAGGTTTCTGCCCGTTAGAGGGAAGTTTTTCCTTGCCTCCGTTGCTCTTGTGGGTCAAGTTGGGTTCTGTGTTTCCCTGCAGGTCTTTCCCTGCTAATCCTGTAAAGTGCCTTGAGATGACTTTATGTTGTGATCTGGCGCTATATCAATAAAACTGAATTGAATTGAATTATTACTTTTCAACTCACTTTTTTTATTCTATATATGTTATTTTTGTGTGTATATACATATCTGTACGGTGTCCTTGAGTGCCGAGAAAGGCGCCTTTAAATGACATTTATTATTATTATTATTATTATTACTTCTCAGTGATTGTTTTCAGTCGTTTGTCCTGAATCTTGATCCGAGGGTCAAAGTCTCCTAAATAATAAATGTCTAATAATAAATGATGTAAATTCATGATATGTCTATTTCCTGAAATCCTTTCTTCTCGTTTTCACTTGTTCTGGATTTGATCTTGTCGGTATATTTTACAGCCTTACATCCGTGTAGCAACGAGCAGCTAATCGTAGACATTATCCATCAAATTATACACCAGATAAAATCCTGAATGTTGTCCCACTATTCTAAAATGGGTTATTGATACCTCGAGGAGTGTTTTGACACATTACACAAACTGTGTCGACACTGTGTTGGTCACTCAACAGCGACCTCTGTTTGCTGAGTGAAGTTGTTCATGTGAAGGGTTCAAATTTTACTTGTTTGTGTAAATGTTCAAGAGTTGGCATGTAATTTATAGCAAATTTTAAAATGTTTATGTGGGATTTTGTTAACCAAAGTGTTCAATCATAAGAAATAACACTAAAAATGGATTCATTCACACATTTCCGAGAACGATCCATGAATGGGAGCAAAGCGAGGATCCAAACAACGTAATCTCCATCCAACAAACGCGCAGCATGTATTTGTGACGACTTATAAAGTGCGTGTTTCATCAGTTGAACTTGAGCTGAACTCATTTGACTACGCCTGAAAGTGTGAAACTGAAAACCATGAAGAAGCTGCAGAGCAGACTTCCAGTGAAAAGCTTGCACTCTTATTGATTGGACCTCAATCCAAGCATCAATTTCACTAATAGCAGTCAGAGCAAAGATACTTGAGGTATGAAACCGATCCTTCTGAAACAGAAAGCACACACATTTCAAAACGGACATCCATTAAAAACAGGGCTCATAATGACGGCGTTCGTTTAACAGCATGGTTCTGGATATTCTTACCTGCGTTCGATACCGATGTCCTGTTTTTCACGCAATCAAGCTCTGGCTGATAAACCATCCAATAGTTTAAAGGCATCACGTGAGAGTCAAAGTAGGTAGTGATTACAGCTGACGTACTTTCCAGGGAATTTCACCAGCAACCCATCCTGAAACTGAGCCTCACTGGAATCCAGTGTGACCGTCCTGGATCCAAACGGACTACAGCTGCTGTCTTCAGGGTTCCATGCTTCTTCTGGTCCTGAAGCACAACGGAGACGAGGATCTGTACTCAAATCTAGAGAGCCCGTGTAGAATGTGCACGTCAAAGCCGCTTTAACGCTAACACGTGCTAAGGCGGTGGCTAAGCGTCAGCCGTGCAGCAAAGCAGGTTGAAGCTTCCTGACAGAGATGCTGCTCGGTGTCATCCAGCCGGAGGTGCACTGGAACTCAGGCTCGTTCATTAGCATCCTGCACCCGGCTGACCAGGAAGAGCTCCTCAGCAGCCGAGGCTTCAAGTCACCTAAAGTCAGCTGAGAAGCGAGCTGAGTCGGGATGACGTCGAACCGGCCTGTCGGATCCTGTCGGATCCTGTCGGATCCTGCATGTGTTGGTGTGTTGTTCCTGCCAGGATGTCCGTCTGTTTCTCACTCAACGGGAATCAGAGTCATTTGATTTTGAACCGATACCGAGTCCCGGTCCAACAATAATTCACACACACACTCACACGTACGGACAATTTAGTGTAAACAATTCAATCTTTAGCATTTTGTGAAATGTGAAATATAATAAAACACCATTTTCTTTTGCCTCTTAATATTCTCTGCATGGCAGCCCCCTGCAGAGGTTGTCGCCCCCTGCAGTAGCATCACAGCAGATGGACATGATGCATGTTTGTTTGTTATGATGATCACAGCGCTGACCACTGTGCCACCGCATGTTTATATTATGTGGTTTAGTTGTCGCCTTTGGTTTGATTAGTTTATTTGTTTTTGTTGTGTCTTTCACCTTTATGGATATCCACTGACAGTTCAGGGTTGGTTTGGGTGTCTTCAAGAGTTGGTCCACATGGTGGCGCCAAACTCCATCAGTTGTGTGAACAGTGTAAGATACAGGGCCAGTTTGGGCAATGACATTGGCAGGAATCCGTTTGACTTTGTCTTGGTAGTTTCTGGCGAGCACTGTCTCTCCTGGTACAAAATCTCCTTCACCTTTATGCTGCTTTTTCCTCCACCGCACGAAATCAAAAGTCCCCTCCGTGAACCACAGCGACGTCCCCGGGGCACCGGCACCGGAGGCTCAGACGTTCAAGTACACAGTTTAGTAGTAAAACAGTAATACAGCTAAATATTGTCTGAATTAACGCCGTAAACTTCAACTCAACACGAGTTGAGTATTTTTACATTTTGGACAATAATTAACAAATCTTTGTTTGAACATTGTAACAAAGTGCAGGAAACTCAGCAGCACGTCTAATAAAATGAAATTAAAATTATATTAATGACCTTCCTGAAATGTTAAATAAAATAAAGCTATAAAGTAAATAAAACAAAGTTAGATATTTTTTTACAGAAACGCGGTTATTAATCCCAATTGTGCAGCATTAGTTTGTGATGCAAAATCAAAGTTCTGCATGCTCTCTAGTGAGACGACTTCTCTTGGGCTCATAAATTTCAATATACGTGCTCTCCGGAGCTTCTTCACTCGCAAACCTTCGTCACCACGAGCGGCCTTCATGGACAGCTCATTGCTGATTGGCTGTTTTACCCGTGCAACCAATCAGATGTTGCTGTGGGTGGGACAATGCTGGAGTCAGAGGAGTGACTGCAGGCAGAGAGGCGTCGCTGCATCAGAGCCAAAATAGGCCGAAGCCAGTTTTACATTGATCTCTCATCGGTCGATGCCGAAATATGTCAAAAGGCCGAATATCGGCCGATATAACCGGCCCGGACGATTATCGGTCGATCCCTACTCATGTCGTCGTATGTCTACGTTTGTTTTGTCACAGCATCGTCATCCTCCTTTTGTTGTCCCTCCAGATCGCCCACAGCCTCGTGTCTGTAAGACGGAGTCCAGCATGGACCAAGAGGACCCAGAGCTTCTCCACCTGAAAGAGGAACCGGAGGAACTCCACATCAGTCAGGAGGGAGAGCCGCTTGGACTGAAGCAGGAGACCGATGTCGTCATGTTGACTCCTACTCATGAGGAAAATGACCAGCGTGACGGTCAGGCTCTCTCCGTGAAAGCTGAAGATGGTGCAGCACCGACAGAGTCTGTTGTCAGCATGCCGGTTATAAGCTCTGTGGTAGGAGCAGCAGACACTGACCTGCTGATCTCTAACAGCTCTCACCTGTCTGTCAGCCATGATGAAACAGGTGAGACAAGTGTAGCGCCCTTAGACTCACTCAAGTATAATATTGATGCTAATGACCCAACATTCACGTTAGGTTCGGTAGTTGGACAATTCTTACTTGTGTTGACCCACTTAAAAGAGAAGACGTTTATACGTTGAACAGTGACACATTTATTGCCTCATAACAATAACTGGCAACATATTTACAATATACAAAATAATAGAAATAAAAAGGTACAAAATAAATCCCTCTTATAATAAAATAAAATAAATAAAAGTACAATCAAATGGTCTTTCTTTGAATTGCAAGCACGAGAGTTCAGTTCTTCCGTTTCTCCTTTGAGGAAAGGAAAGCGAGTTCATGTAGGTTGTGTGTCTTATCTGAATGTGTGATTCAAGTGAATCGGTGGTCTGACGTCTCTGAGGATAGAACCCACGGCTGGCCACGCCGTGCGTCTGGTCCGTCCACAGTCTCTTTGAAACTGGCTCGCCACTGAACCCTCCAGGGTTCAGAATCTGTATTCGGTCTTAATCCGCTAAAAGAAAAACCAATCGGAGCTCAAGTTGAGAGGGCCCGCTGGATGATAGCGGCTCCTCTGTTCAGTTCAATGGCATTCGGTCCTAACAAGCAAGCACTTATTAATAACAGCAATGAATGTGATGATGAATTATTAATTTATAAGTCTTGATTCCTACCAAGGTTCTCTTCAATTTCTCGTGACGTTCTCTTTCGCTGTCTTAGCAGAATGAGTGAGTATCTGAGTGAGCGCGAGCCTGCAACGGCACTTTTTGAGTGCAACATGGAAGGACGCGTGCGCCTCCTTCTGGCAAGGAGGTGCAACTACATCTCTAAATTATGTACAGTGGTACCTCAGCTTACGAATTTAATCCGTTCCGGGACTAACCTCGTAACGTGAAAACTTCGTAAGTAGAGACGCATTTTGAATGTAAATGCACTAATCCGTTCCAAGCCCCGCAAAAGTATTGTAACGGTTCATGTTTTAGGAGTGTTCATTATTCCTACGCTGCAGAGAGTCCGCAAAGGCATCCAGGGGGGAGGGGCGGGGTGTGTGTGTGGGTGCCGCGAGGAGGAGGAGGAGAACGGGAGAGCTGCGTAGCTCCCGCAGCTCTCCCGTT